>NC_051235.1:3332500-3412500 GCF_015220715.1 Pygocentrus nattereri | reverse complement strand
GGAACCCGTTTCAGGAAGCTCCTGATGTGCAGGTCTTATGCTGATGTTGCTTCTATTTCACAATAATTGCACCTACAGTTGATGGGGCAGATCTAGCAGGGCGGCAATGTCAGAAACTGATATGTGGCACAGATGGTGTCTATGTTTAAAGTCACTGAGCTCTTCAGCGCCACCCATTCTACTGCCCGTGAGATTGCAAGGCTATGTGCTTGATTTGTACACCTGTCAGCAATGGGTGTGGCTGAAAATGATTAGAAACTGTGTCCACACAGTTTTGGCCACATAGTGTCTTTGTTTTTGGCGAGCGGTGGGTGTTAATTTGCCGCCCTGCTTTCAGAACGTAGATGTGGGACACATGAAATGTTTTGCTCTACTTTCCCGAAGCTGCTGACTGAACCCTTCCAGCATGATGTAATGAACTCAACAGCCGCCGTGTGAATAAGGTGGATTCGGCCTCCTCTCCTGATCAGATTAGCATTCTCATTGGTCCCCCTCCTCCCCCGTCCCCCTCCTCCCCTCTCTCTCTCTCTCCGAGGGCAGAGGGAGCTGTTTCTGCAGCAGCAGCAGGCAGCTGATGGTGTGTTAGCGCAGGCAGCTGCAGAGGAGGAGGATGGCAGAGGAATGGAGCTCCGGCACCCCCGTCCCGGCCCCAGTCCAGCCCCAGGCCTCAGGCCCACTCCAGCCCGCACCAGGACGGACACGGCCATCCCCAACGGAGACGCACCTCCACAGGTACGTAAAAGGACGAATCTCCTTCGCTCACATTCTCGTTCTCTCTCTCTCTCACACTGGCCTGGAAAGGGGTGGCTACTGCCCAGCACTGCAGATGACTGTGTGTTTGTTTTCGTCCATAGTCGGCACATTTTATTAGAACTCAAAAGGGAAAACATTTCTTTTTGGTTTGGTTAAGATTAGGCTTAGGCTTCTTAGTACATATCAGTACTTACATATTATCCTTATAAATTAATACACACAGATATTATACATAGTGCATGTATATATATATATATATATATATATGTATATATGTGTGTGTGTGTGTGTGTGTGTGTGTGTGTGTGTGTACATCTACAATGTATATGGGACATATTGTTATTGCATATACTTACATAACCATAATATATATGGGGTATATTATTACATTGAAGTACTTATGCATGTATAATATATATGGGCTACATTGTTCTTGCGTATAGCTACTTACATCTAAATAACACATAAATATATGTTTTATATATATATATATATATATATATATATATATAGAATATGAGATGAGGTGTACATGTCATTGCTGTACTTACAGGACTCAATGTTAGGCCTCTCCTTCAGTCAATATGCGTTGTTTACTGATGCTGTTGTTACAGTGATTGTCCTTCTCTGTCTCTCTCTCTCACACACACACACACAAACACACACACACACACACACACACACAAACATACACACGGGCTCTTAGGCTGATTTATTTCTCAGTACAGGAAACTGGCAGCAGGCCTCTATCACCCAGACATCCAGCAGCAGTCAGCAGCAGAGCTCTGAGATCATATCAACCAGACTAGAAAACACCAGAAGGTTCACCTTTAAAGGGCCCGTCTACACTTTCTACTCTAATAATGTTTGTGTAGCTACATTACATTTCATTTTTGTTTCCACCAGCCTCTCTATCTCTTAGAATTACAATGAATGGGCGGCCATTTGCATAAATGGTTGTGACCTCACAGCCACGATGCATTGAAATAGGGCTGTGCATTTGGACTGGGCTGGGGAGTGAACAGTACATTAACTTTGTGTTTATATGCTATACCAAACACTTATTTTTAAAAAAGCAATCGATATTCCATGATAAGGCCTTTAAGCCAGGCTTAACGAAAACATGAAAAAGTAGACTTAGACTGATGAACTGGACTGGACTATTGGATCAGGTTAGTGCTAGCAAATAAGATTGTGAATGCAGTTAAATGCATTGTTTTGGTAGTTAATTGTGAATAAATAATAAAACAATATATACAACTGTGTGTTTTGATTTATTGGGCTCTCAGTATCTTTGGATTAAAGTATTAAATATGGTTTAAATATGTTGCTGTTGTCGGAAAAAAACCTTGTATCTCCAAAATGGTAACTTCACAGGAGAAGCAAAAAACCTACTCTACGTTTAATGTAAGTCAATGGAACCAGACATTTTGCCGAGTCATTTTGGGCCATTTCTTTTGGTCCTTTCACCATGAAATTTAGAGATAATATAAAGGGCAGCAGGCAGTTTCAGATTATGTCAACAACTGAAAAATGACAATCCAACATTGATGCAGTTGATGAATCAGTGAAGTTGTACCCTGTCAGCTTGTGTTTTGATTGTGTTTGTGTTGGTGTACAGGTGAGCCGAGGTGACGAGGTCTTGCGGGAGGCAAGGGCGGAGCTTACAGAAGTCCGAAAGCGTTGGCACAGTTTACAGGTGGAGATAGAGTCTCTACATGCTCTGGTATGTATACATACACACAACATACTGTATATGCTCATACCAGGAGCGGCTGGCATAAATGAGCTAGTGTGGCTGAGCCACTTGCTGGTTTATAATGGTCTAGTGCTGGTCATGCAGCATACCAGCATCCAAAACCCAGCATATGCTGGTTTTGCTTATGACCAGAAGTGCTGGTCATTTTTCAGATTGCCTTTAAACCTACGATGAGTCTGAAACAGAGTCAAGTCTCGAGTTAAATCAACATGTAACTAGAGCTCAACTTGAGTCTGTCACATGCTCTGGTTCCCACCTATTACCATATATATATATATATATATACAACACATGAAAGAACATGCTGTACAAAGTGTCTTTCTCTGTGCAGGAGCACAGTCTGAGTGTTTTTCTCTGTGCAGGAGTGCAGTCTGAGTGTTTTTCTCTGTGCAGGAGCACAGTCTGAGTGTTTTTCTCTGTGCAGGAGTGCAGTCTGAGTGTTTTTCTCTGTGCAAGAGCACAGTCTGAGCGTTTTTATCTGTGCAAACACAGTCTGAGTGTTTTTCTCTGTGCAGGAGCGCAGTCTGAGTGTTTTTCTCTGTGCAGGAGTGCAGTCTGAGTGTTTTTCTCTGTGCAAGAGCACAGTCTGAGCGTTTTTATCTGTGCAAACACAGTCTGAGTGTTTTTCTCTGTGCAGGAGTGCAGTCTGAGTGTTTTTCTCTGTGCAGGAGCACAGTCTGAGTGTTTTTCTCTGTGCAGGAGCACAGTCTGAGTGTTTTTCTCTGTGCAAGAGCACAGTCTGAGCGTTTTTATCTGTGCAAACACAGTCTGAGTGTTTTTCTCTGTGCAGGAGCGCAGTCTGGGCGTTTTTCTCTGTGCAGGAGTTCAGTCTGAGCGTTTTTATCTGTGCAAACACAGTCTGAGTGTTTTTCTCTGTGCAGGAGCGCAGTCTGGGTGTTTTTCTCTGTGCAGGAGCACAGTCTGAGTGTTTTTCTCTGTGCAGGAGCACAGTCTGAGTGTTTTCCTCTGTTCAGGAGCACAGTCTTAGTGTTTTTCTCTGTTCAGGAGCACAGTCTGAGTGTTTTTCTCTGTGCAGGAGCGCAGTCTGGGTGTTTTTCTCTGTGCAGGAGTTCAGTCTGAGCGTTTTTATCTGTGCAAACACAGTCTGAGTGTTTTTCTCTGTGCAGGAGCGCAGTCTGGGTGTTTTTCTCTGTGCAGGAGCACAGTCTGAGTGTTTTTCTCTGTGCAGGAGCACAGTCTGAGTGTTTTCCTCTGTTCAGGAGCACAGTCTTAGTGTTTTTCTCTGTTCAGGAGCACAGTCTGAGTGTTTTCCTCTGTTCAGGAGTACAGTCTGAGTGTTTTCCTCTGTGCAGGAGCACAGTTTGAGTGTTTTTCTCTGTTCAGGAGCACAGTCTGAGTGTTTTCCTCTGTGCAGGAGCACAGTCTGAGTGTTTTTCTCTGTTCAGGAGCACAGTCTGAGTGTTTTCCTCTGTTCAGGAGCACAGTCTGAGTGTTTTCCTCTGTTCAGGAGCACGGTTTGAGTGTTTTTCTCTGTTTAGGAGCACAGTCTGAGTGTTTTCCTCTGTTCAGGAGCACAGTCTTGTGTTTTCCTCTGTTCAGGAGTACAGACTGAGTGTTTTTCTCTGTGCAGGAGCACAGTCTGAGTGTTTTCCTCTGTGCAGGAGCACAGTTGGAGTGTTTTTCTCTGTTCAGGAGCACAGTCTGAGTGTTTTCCTCTGTTCAGGAGCACAGTCTGAGTGTTTTCCTCTGTTCAGGAGCACAGTCTGAGTGTTTTCCTCTGTTCAGGAGCACAGTTTGAGTGTTTTTCTCTGTTTAGGAGCACAGTCTGAGTGTTTTCCTCTGTTCAGGAGCACAGTCTTGTGTTTTCCTCTGTTCAGGAGCACAGTCTTGTGTTTTCCTCTGTTCAGGAGTACAGACTGAGTGTTTTTCTCTGTGCAGGAGCACAGTCTGAGTGTTTTCCTCTGTGCAGGAGCACAGTTGGAGTGTTTTTCTCTGTTCAGGAGCACAGTCTGAGTGTTTTCCTCTGTTCAGGAGCACAGTCTGAGTGTTTTCCTCTGTTCAGGAGCACAGTCTGAGTGTTTTCCTCTGTTTAGGAGCACAGTCTGAGTGTTTTCCTCTGTTCAGGAGCGTAGTCTGAGTGTTTTCCTCTATTCAGGAGTGCAGTCTGAGTGGTTTCCTCTATTCAGGAGCACAGTCTGAGCGTTTTTATCTGTGCAAACACAGTCTGAGTGTTTTTCTCTGTGCAGGAGCGCAGTCTGGGTGTTTTTCTCTGTGCAGGAGTTCAGTCTGAGTGTCTTTCTCTGTGCAAGAGCACAGTCTGAGCGTTTTTATCTATGCAAACACAGTCTGAGTGTTTTTCTCTGTGCAGGAGCACAGTCTGAGTGTTTTTCTCTGTGCAGGAGCACAGTCTGAGTGTTTTTCTCTGTGCAGGAGCACAGTCTGAGTGTTTTTCTCTGTGCAGGAGCACAGTCTGAGTGTTTTCCTCTGTTCAGGAGCACAGTCGGAGTGTTTTCCTCTGTTCAGGAGCGCAGATCGAGTGTTTTTCTCTGTTCAGGAGCACAGTTGGAGTGTTTTTCTCTGTTCAGGAGCACAGTCTTGTGTTTTCCTCTGTTCAGGAGTACAGTCTGAGTGTTTTTCTCTGTTCAGGAGCACAGTCTGAGTGTTTTTCTCTGTTCAGGAGCACAGACCGAGTGTTACTCTCTGTGCAGGAGCACAGTCTGAGTGTTTTCCTCTGTTCAGGAGCACAGTCTTAGTGTTTTTCTCTGTTCAGGAGCACAGTCTGAGTGTTTTCCTCTGTTCAGGAGTACAGACTGAGTGTTACTCTCTGTGCAGGAGCACAGTCTGAGTGTTTTCCTCTGTTCAGGAGCACAGTCTTGTGTTTTCCTCTGTTCAGGAGCACAGTCTTGTGTTTTCCTCTGTTCAGGAGCACAGTCTGAGTGTTTTCCTCTGTTCAGGAGCACAGTTTGAGTGTTTTTCTCTGTTTAGGAGCACAGTCTGAGTGTTTTCCTCTGTTCAGGAGCACAGTTTGAGTGTTTTTCTCTGTTTAGGAGCACAGTCTGAGTGTTTTCCTCTGTTCAGGAGCACAGACCGAGTGTTACCCACTGTGCAGGAGCACAGTTTGAGTGTTTTTCTCTGTGCAGGAGCACAGTCTGATTGTATTTTGCTATGCAGGGGCTTAGGCTAAGAATATTTCTCTGTGCAGGAGCGCAGTCTGCAGAGCTCACTGCGACACACACAGCAGCACTACTCGCAGCAGCTTCAGGACCTGTCCTGCTCGGTAAGGGGGCTGGAAGCAGAGCTGGAGGACGTCCGGGATGGCCTGGCTGCACAGAGGCAACAACATGGCCAGCTGCTCAACACCAAGATGAGGCTGGAAAGAGAGATTGCCACCTACAGGAGGCTGCTGGAACATGAAGAGGGCAGGTGAGGACTTATTTAAGGAATACTTTATCCAATAAATGCTAGATGCCATTAATGCATGAAATCCAGGAGGGAGTTATAATAGCTGTGCCCAAATTAAGTGCCATGGTCTACCTGCCACTTGCAGTGCAGTGCAGTGTACATCACGCTGAGGAAACAGGGTGTCATACCTAGTGGAAGAGGAGAAGCCGTCTGAGGAAGCTGCAGTTTGAAATGTAAACATCGCACCACATATGCTAACCTGTCAGTATCACTGCTGTGGTGGTTAGTGGAAGCACAGGGTAGGTGTTTCTAATAAAGTGGCCAGTGAGTGGAATAACAATGCAGGTGTTTACACAGATGCAATCATTCAGTCAGTGTGATCCATCCCTGCAAACAAGCTTTTTTACACTGTTGCCAGCAGCATTTTTAAGAAAGAAGCATATTACACCATATAGAATATACGTACATATGAGCTCATGCACGATGATGGACTGGCAGTGAGCTCAGCTATTATGGGTGCAGCACAGTTCAGGTCATTCATCAGCTTTCCCTCTCTCTCTCTCTCTGTCTGCGTCTGCAGGTACCTGAGTGTGGATGGTCAGCCACGGAGGCTGAAGCCCTGGAGAGGCTCGACCCCACTGCTGCAGCAGAACGGCGTGTGTAATGGCTCTGTGGAAGATGGTGTCCTCTCTGAGAAACCAGTCAAACTGGGAGCGACACTGCACCGTCAGGGCAGTGTCGTCATTCTCACAGGTCTTCATAAAACCAATAAATAATGAGCACATGAACATAAGTTATAGCAAGTGTTTAGGAAGGTCTCGTTCATATCATGCCTACCAAGTTTTTTGGGGCACTTACAATCTCAATCTCAACATGTCCTTAGAAATGAACATGATGAAAAGAAACCCAAACAAAACGATGAAAAAAGTTTTAAAATAAAAATGAAATGACTGAAATTCTATATCTGGTGTCTGTGTCTCACTTTTAGAGCCCATAGGCAGCCGAGGCGGGGAGATTTGCACAGTAAAGACACAGGAGATTCTGGATGGGAACGTGGTACGAGAGAGTGCTGAGGGACATGGAAGAGTGGAGTGAGTAAACAGACCATCACCACACTCATCCCACTGTAAAACACCACACTCTCCATCACCACACTCATCCCACTGTAAAACACCACACTCTCCATCACCACACTCATCCCACTGTAAAACACCACACTCTCCATCACCGCACTCATCCCACTGTAAAACACCACACTCTCCATCACCGCACTCATCCCACTGTAAAACACCACACTCTCCATCACCGCACTCATCCCACTGTAAAACACCACACTCTCCATCACCGCACTCATCCCACTGTAAAACACCACACTCTCCATCACCGCACTCATCCCACTGTAAAACACCACACTCTCCATCACCGCACTCATCCCACTGTAAAACACCACACTCTCCATCACCGCACTCATCCCACTGTAAAACACCACACTCTCCATCACCGCACTCATCCCACTGTAAAACACCACACTCTCCATCACCGCACTCATCCCACTGTAAAACACCACACTCTCCATCACCGCACTCATCCCACTGTAAAACACCACACTCTCCATCACCGCACTCATCCCACTGTAAAACACCACACTATCCATCACCGCACTCATCCCACTGTAAAACACCACACTCTCCATCACCGCACTCATCCCACTGTAAAACACCACACTCTCCATCACCGCACTCATCCCACTGTAAAACACCACACTCTCCATCACCGCACTCATCCCACTGTAAAACACCACACTCTCCATCACCGCACTCATCCCACTGTAAAACACCACACTCTCCATCACCGCACTCATCCCGCTGTAAAACACCACACTCTCCATCACCGCACTCATCCCGCTGTAAAACACCACACTCTCCATCACCGCACTCATCCCACTGTAAAACACCACACTCTCCATCACCGCACTCATCCCACTGTAAAACACCACACTCTCCATCACCGCACTCATCCCACTGTAAAACACCACACTCTCCATCACCGCACTCATCCCACTGTAAAACACCACACTCTCCATCACCGCACTCATCCCGCTGTAAAACACCACACTCTCCATCACCGCACTCATCCCGCTGTAAAACACCACACTCTCCATCACCGCACTCATCCCGCTGTAAAACACCACACTCTCCATCACCGCACTCATCCCGCTGTAAAACACCACACTCTCCATCACCGCACTCATCCCGCTGTAAAACACCACACTCTCCATCACCGCACTCATCCCGCTGTAAAACACCACACTCTCCATCACCGCACTCATCCCGCTGTAAAACACCACACTCTCCATCACCGCACTCATCCCGCTGTAAAACACCACACTCTCCATCACCGCACTCATCCCGCTGTAAAACACCACACTCTCCATCACCGCACTCATCCCGCTGTAAAACACCACACTCTCCATCACCGCACTCATCCCGCTGTAAAACACCACACTCTCCATCACCGCACTCATCCCGCTGTAAAACACCACACTCTCCATCACCGCACTCATCCCGCTGTAAAACACCACACTCTCCATCACCGCACTCATCCCACTGTAAAACACCACACTCTCCATCACCGCACTCATCCCGCTGTAAAACACCACACTCTCCATCACCGCACTCATCCCGCTGTAAAACACCACACTCTCCATCACCGCACTCATCCCGCTGTAAAACACCACACTCTCCATCACCGCACTCATCCCGCTGTAAAACACCACACTCTCCATCACCGCACTCATCCCACTGTAAAACACCACACTCTCCATCACCGCACTCATCCCGCTGTAAAACACCACACTCTCCATCACCGCACTCATCCCGCTGTAAAACACCACACTCTCCATCACCGCACTCATCCCGCTGTAAAACACCACACTCTCCATCACCGCACTCATCCCGCTGTAAAACACCACACTCTCCATCACCGCACTCATCCCGCTGTAAAACACCACACTCTCCATCACCGCACTCATCCCGCTGTAAAACACCACACTCTCCATCACCGCACTCATCCCGCTGTAAAACACCACACTCTCCATCACCGCACTCATCCCGCTGTAAAACACCACACTCTCCATCACCGCACTCATCCCGCTGTAAAACACCACACTCTCCATCACCGCACTCATCCCGCTGTAAAACACCACACTCTCCATCACCGCACTCATCCCGCTGTAAAACACCACACTCTCCATCACCGCACTCATCCCACTGTAAAACACCACACTCTCCATCACCGCACTCATCCCGCTGTAAAACACCACACTCTCCATCACCGCACTCATCCCGCTGTAAAACACCACACTCTCCATCACCGCACTCATCCCGCTGTAAAACACCACACTCTCCATCACCGCACTCATCCCGCTGTAAAACACCACACTCTCCATCACCGCACTCATCCCGCTGTAAAACACCACACTCTCCATCACCGCACTCATCCCGCTGTAAAACACCACACTCTCCATCACCGCACTCATCCCGCTGTAAAACACCACACTCTCCATCACCGCACTCATCCCGCTGTAAAACACCACACTATCCATCACCGCACTCATCCCACTGTAAAACACCACACTCTCCATCACCGCACTCATCCCACTGTAAAACACCACACTCTCCATCACCGCACTCATCCCGCTGTAAAACACCACACTCTCCATCACCGCACTCATCCCGCTGTAAAACACCACACTCTCCATCACCGCACTCATCCCGCTGTAAAACACCACACTCTCCATCACCGCACTCATCCCGCTGTAAAACACCACACTCTCCATCACCGCACTCATCCCGCTGTAAAACACCACACTCTCCATCACCGCACTCATCCCGCTGTAAAACACCACACTCTCCATCACCGCACTCATCCCGCTGTAAAACACCACACTCTCCATCACCGCACTCATCCCGCTGTAAAACACCACACTCTCCATCACCGCACTCATCCCGCTGTAAAACACCACACTCTCCATCACCGCACTCATCCCGCTGTAAAACACCACACTCTCCATCACCGCACTCATCCCGCTGTAAAACACCACATTATCCATGACGTGATTATAACTGTTATCTGTGTCTGCATAACAGAACAGAGAAGATTGATAAGGTCATCAAACAGTGGGAGGGCTCAATTTTCAAAGGAAACCCAAAGCTGAGGAAGAAATCGGTGTCTCTGCGTTTTGACCTGCACATGGCTGTAGCAGACGAAGGCTGCAGTCAGACCAAGCAGGACAGTCTGCCGGACGTGGAAGTTCGCTTGGTCATGAAACGCTCCCGGAGCATCCCCACCATAACACAGTGACCTCACAACCAAGAACTGCTATTGCCGTCACAACGACGACACATGTACCCTTCATCGAAGGACAAGACGTGATGACATCACTGTGGCCACATCATAAGACTTCTGGTTAAGGAAAAAAAAATCAGCTAAATACACCAGATTTGCACTTTCATACTGCTACACATCACTGGTATAACGTTACAGTCATTTATTCGGGCCTTCGCCAACTTGAATGCCAAGCCTCAACTCCACATGGAAGCTTCAGCCTAAAAAAATTCCTTTTCTTTGTTAGTAACTAAGAAATTACACTGATTCTTGACATTCAGAGATTGGTCTGATCAAGTTCACAGTACGATAGTAGCACGAGATCCGATCCAAGACTCCAGACACTGATTGTTAGATCAGATTAGCAAGGAGAAACTTTTGGGTTTGTTGTACTGACTCTTCTCTTCCAATGCAGTCCCACAGTTCGAAACCACTGTTGCTGCGGTTAACGCAAAAGGTCAACTTTGATTCTTATCAGAGTGGCGGAAAAAAAATCTTCAATCCGATGAAAAATAACAATCCCGATCTAATTTTACACCCCAGTGGGCCTCGCTGCGTCTACACAGCTTCTGAATAGAACTGCAAGCAAGGCAAAATGCAGCAGACAGATTCAAACCGAGATTTAAGAAAAGACTTGGTGGCTAGCGCCGTCCGTTAGGTTTACTGGACAGCGGTGTTACTGTGCAACCGTCAGGCATATCGCATAGAAGAAGTGCTTAGAACACACTGTACTGTGGTCGCCTTCCTATGAGTAGCAATTTAACCCACATCCCTGATAGCTTTTGATTAGCACACTTATAGGCCGTGTTCACAGGTTTGGTATCTGGCAACAGCTTTTGCTATTGATTTCAACGAGAATAACGCATTGATGGACAGTTGAACGTTTGACCGGAAGGCAGTTCACATCTAAAGTTGTACAATCCAACCATAAAGACAGCTAACGACTAGCTCAAACCAAACAGTGAAATGCTAACGTTCATCCACGTAGAACGAAGCACTGTTGGATGCACTGTAATGTTCATCCAGGTAGAATAAAGCACTGTTGGATGCACTGTAATGTTCATCCAGGTAGAACGAAGCACTGTTGCGATCTTAGCTAAGCTGCATTCGCTTGAACAATCCACCTGGAAAAAGGTGCTAGTCATGCTAGTCATGATGCTAGCAGGCTAGCCTTGACAGATGCTACCATGTCGTCGTGAACACGGCCGCTAACCAACCGCATAACTGGTGATGGACCTTCCCAAACCTTTGTAGACTCCGAGAAACGTGAGAATTACATGTTACAGTAATGCTCCGTTTAAACTCGGTCGCAAAAAGACTGACCGGCCATCTCCACTGGATAAACAGGCGTTTGGTGTGAATGTCCTGTTTGCTCCTAGTTGTCCTTTTTCTAGCCAAACCTTCCGATTATTTGCTAACCAGTTGTCGTTCCCAAGTACTAAGAATAACCAAATTGCTAACTTGCTTTAAAATGTCCATGTGAACCACCGCTTTTTGAGGTGAGCTGTAAGATGAGGGACTTATCTCTACAGATCATCGAGTATAATCTTCTATGCTAGTTCGAAATGCACTTTGAAAGACTTTCAACAGCTCCATTTGCTGTGTGATGAATTTTGATTTATTTGCTATCTTTCGGGCGAAATGTGCATTGTGTGTTTTATTTTTTCTAACAGCACATCAGTATCAATTTAATGAGTATTTTATTCTAATATATTCACATATTACGCATTGACAAGATCTTTGGCCGCTGAACTGTATGACAGGTGCTGAAATAAAGCTGAACTTGAACACCGCTGTCAACGTCATCTTCTGGGAATGAAGCTGCAGCTCAGTTCTTAAGTCGTGTGATAAGGTGAGGTGGTTAAAGCAATTTTTTCACAAAAATTGTTAAAGTTGAAGGAAAATTTGTAAGTCCAAATGAAGCCTAGTAGTGTTAGCATGCTTTGGTGTGAGTACTCCCTTATTTACACTATTCAATTGTCTTTAAAAAGTGGAATGTAGTTAATATTTGTGAAGGTTCAGACATGGAGTGAAAACTGTAGTTGATCTGGCTTTAAAAAGGAACCATATGACCAAATGTATGTGGACAGTTGACTATCACACTTATGAGCTTGTGTAGCTGCTGGCCACTGGAAACCCATTTCCTGAAGCACCTGCACACACAGATCTTCAGCCCTTGCTCCATGAGTTTGCATGGCCTACCACATTGTTGTTGCCCCAAGATGCATCCCTTTTTTACAATAACAGCACTTACAGTTGTCTAGGGCAGCTTTAGCAAGTCATAAGTTTCACAAACTGACTTGTCACCAAGGCGGCGTCCTATAACAGAGCCACATTTAAAGTATTCGACACATTCTACTGCCGATAATTTTGCCCACACCAAACCACTGAAATCTCACGCATTACAGAAATTTTCCATAATTCATGTCATACATTTTGTATTCGAATGAACACAGTACTCTGCAAAAGTTTCAGGAACCTGGGGAATTAGAACTGGAAGGCTGTTTAGTTGGGCTGTAAAAGTTTATTTGCTACTAATTGTAAAATAAATACACTTAATATTACCACAAAGCTTGGATTTTACGAATGTTAATGTGTTAATTTAACTTTCTCCAAACATCTCATCAAAGCAGCCCAGTAATATTTCTAGTTATTGTCCAATACATGATTTGCCTAATCAATACTTCCTTATCATCTGAGATCACATCAGAAACTGTCCAAAATTGCTTGGACAAAAATCTCTTTACAATAACTTACATTGTGTACTTCGAACAAGCTGACAAGATATGAAATTCTGAAAAAATCCTCAGAATTGAATCAGAAGAAATTCTGATGTTTATTCTAATGATATATGACGTTTACTGAAGAAAGACACCTGTTGTGATAGTAAATGGGTTTAAACAATACACTCTGATGCCTAAGATTTTTGTACAGTATAATATAAGAATAATATGGAGTTGACCACTGAATGCTATGCAACGTTAGTGAGCCATTAGCTGTTACTACATCATTCTGTGCTGATTCAACAGTCAGTATTATGTAGCAGGATTACCAGTGTCAGCTGTCTACATATCGCTGCTGGAACATCCATCCATCCATCCATCCATCCATCCATCCATCCATCCATCCATCCATCCATCCATCCATTTTCTAAGCCGCTTCTGCATCAGGGTCGTGGGGGGGTGCTGGAGCCTATCCCAGCAGTCTTCGGGCGCAAGGCAGGATACACCTTGGACAGGTCGCCAGTCCATCGCAGGGCAGACAGACAGACACAGACAGTCAGTCACTCACACCCAGGGGCAATTTAGCATGTCCAGTTGGCCTGACTGCATGTCTTTGGACTGTGGGAGGAAACCGGAGAACCCGGAGGAAACCCACGCAAACACGGGGAGAACATGCAAACTCCACACAGAGAGGTCCCCAGTCGCCCGGCTGGGGAATCAAACCCAGGCCCTCCCACCGAGGTGACAGCGCTACCCGCCACGCTACCGTGCCGCCCACGCTGTCGGAACAAAATCTCATATCTCCACTTTTTGCCGCATTTTCAGTTTTTGACCTAATTTGAAAATGCATGTTGGCCTTTATATTCTGTATAAATTTCATGAACGATGGACCAAAATAAACGGCCGACAATGACTTGACAAAGATTCTGGTTCCATTGACTTACATTGAAAGTAATGTATGTTTTTCCCTTCTCCTGTAAAGTTACCAATTTGGAGATACAAGGTTTTGTTCCGACAACAGCGATTTACACCTTCACAGGTGCGCAGGTAGGTGCAGGTGGAGGTGTGGAATCTGACAGAATGTAGAAACCAAATTAAAAAGAAGAAATCCTGCCCTCTAGTGGCGTTTTATGGCACATACAGATACAATCAGAAGTGCAGAGTCACTCACAAAGACCTCGGCACTGCTCTTCTTGACATTGTTTTATTTAGTTTTGAATATAATAAACAACACTGTCCAAACAAATCGTCCACCTTGACCTTGTCCTTGACCTGTGTTTCAGACCAGTGGACAAAGATGGAAATGTCTGCACTCTGTCTTCGGGGGTGACGCCCTTTTTTAACAAGAATAATGCATGGCCACATCTTACTAAGGCAGGGGCCAGGGATCCTAAAGTGTGGCCACAACATAGCAAGGCAAGAGTTCGAGATAAATAACACTTAGTCATGACTTAGCAAGACGTTCCCATGCCATGAGTTTATCCTGTTCCTAAGTCCACAATTTGATTATCTTGTTCCCATGCCTTAGCAAATTGAGCTCACAATTTAATTTCCTCATCACCCCTGACTGTTTCCTCATCACCCCATGACGTCAGTGGGTGTCATGTGCCTTCACTCACTCTGTCATCATCCTTTCTGCAAGTTGTCTTGCTGGGTGAGTCATTTTAAAGACTGCAGCTTACTCATGACACAGCATTACCCACCCTTTTTAAGAGTAGACTAACATGTCTCAGGTAAGAGCTAAAAACTGCAGCCTGTCCTAAAAATAGTCAGGACGTTCCCTCTGAAGGTCACGTAGTTGCCTTCCCAGCGGCTGATCATGGTCTGCAGCCCTGTACAGTCAGACCGAGGTCATCGATCGTGACTCATCAACGTAAGAACGTCACACTTTTAAGGCTTTCAGTGGTGTTCAAGTTGCCGTCCCTCTCGGTTTCTGGAAGCCCTGATGTAACTGGTGCGCAGTCATGGTGGAGCAGGAAGGGGCCGTCCCCAAACTGTTCCCACAAAGTTGGGAGCGTGAAATTGTCCAAAATCTCTTGGTGCTGAAGCTTTAAGAGTTCCTTTCACTGGAACTAAGGGGCCGAGCCCAACTCCTGAAAAACAACCCCACACCATGATCCCCCCTCCACCAAACTTTACACTCGGCACAATGCAGTCAAACAAGTACCGTCTCCTGGCAACCGCCAAACCCAGACTCATCCATCAGATTTCCAGACAGAGAAGCGTGACTGGTCACTCCAGAGAACACGACCAAAAGAAACAATCAAAAATGACAAGGTATAACGTCTGGTGCCAATGACTTACATTAAAAGTAAAGTAGGTTTTTTCCTTCTCCTATAAAGTTACCGTTTTAGAGATATGAGGTTTTGTTCCGACAAAATTCCAGACAAAGTTTTAAGTTATGAGCTTTAATTTGGATAAATCCTTTAACTGCACTCTACATAAAATGGGTACTAAACTCTCACTGGGGCAGTCCCCCTCTTATCACTGGGGTGGGACACTCAAGGGTCCATCTCAGTGCCTTTAGTCAGGGAACTTAACTGAACCATAATGAAACTGAGATGATCTGTTCTAAGCTGTACTGACTCCACACACCCCGCCTCACCTCGCCTCCAGGCTTTTACTCTACTGCTCTGTTTTAAAACATTCGACAATCAAACCATAAAACCACTGCTGGAGCTTTGAGGGAACATCTACACTGTTTGTACGTGTCTGTTGATGAATGAGAAATGTTCCTGAACAGAACCTTCATTTCTGACAGTGTAGACTACCAGTGGTTAACATTCATGTTCCTCACATGTGCCCCACTTCAGACAGGACCTCATTTCATAGCATTTAAATATATGCCAATATGTAAATTTACATATGTAAATTTATTTAAATCAGTGCACACATATGTTGGTTAAGTTCATGTAATAGTATCAAATGTGTGAAACGTAGGTGTAAATATATGTAAACCGAATAAAAACGCATATTAATGACCATATGAAACTGACCAATCAGGCTGTGCTGCTGTGACCTAAAAGAATGTTATTAACATATGATTGGAAATGATTTGCGGTGTCTGGTATCTTGACTGGAGCCTGAAGGCCAAGCAGGTGACAGTCTACCAGTTTCCACCTAATGAAGCTCTTTAAAAGCAAATACCTGAATGATGACACATTCGTTTGGCTGCTTCTGTTTCTACAGGATGCCTAGGTAACCAGGTTTGCTGTTTACTGTCCTCGAGTCAACATTTGAGGCACACCCTTAAACTTTTGCCCTGGAGTCGCTGCCCCAGAGTGATGCTGTAGGTCTGAATCACTGGCCACTTTATTAGAAACACCTACCTTGTGCTTCCATTCACTGGCCACTTTATTAGAAACACCCACCTTGTGCTTCCACTCACTGGCCACTTTATTAGAAACACCTACCTTGTGCTTCCACTCACTGGCCACTTTATTAGAAACACCTACCTTGTGCTTACATTAACTGGCCACTTTATTAGAAACACCTACCTTGTGCTTCCATTCACTGGCCACTTTATTAGAAACACCTACCTTGTGCTTCCACTCACTGGCCACTTTATTAGAAACACCTACCTTGTGCTTCCATTCACTGGCCACTTTATTAGAAACACCCACCTTGTGCTTCCACCAACTGGCCACTTTATTAGAAACACCTACCTTGTGCTTCCACCAACTGGCCACTTTATTAGAAACACCTACCTTGTGCTTCCATTCACTGGCCACTTTATTAGAAACACCTACCTTGTGCTTCCACTCACTGGCCACTTTATTAGAAACACCTTGTATGTCCGCTAACTGGACACTGTAGCATGTTTTACTAACCCCGCCATGTGAAGGCTGCAATATTACAGAACAACGAAAAGAGATTAAAATGTTTCAGCTTTTAATTCTGTGATTACAAAAGCATTCCTTTTAAAACACATTCATAACAGATGGGTGTCATGGCCAGTTCACTTGTGCTAAACCAACTATAATGTGACGTGACTTCATAACTGATATCTATGTTCATTGATAGGAAGGCCGAGAATGAGAGGTGGGCAGCATTTTATCGCAATCGCGATAAATTCATGGATATTGTCAGTACATAAAGGACACTGACCTGACTGGTCCAGTTTAGTTGGATTTAATGCAGTACAGTTTGTGAAAAGATTAATAAAAATCAGTGTTGAGTTTTTATGGCTGTTTTTAAATGTGCATTGTGTCAAAACATCATGATACGGATCGTGTGTCCTTAAAAAGTCTTTAAATATTGTGATATTATATTTTTGCCATATTACCCACCTCTACTTAGTACCATATATTATTTATTCACTTATTATTAAGGAGGTATTTAATGGATTATAGTAAGCAATTCTAAGTAGCTAATTAATAAGGACACATTTATTATTATGAATATCACATTCCTTTTTTAAGCTGTTTATGCAGAAACCATTTTATTTCCATAGAGTTAAAAAATATCCCCTCACAATAATCAACAAACACAAATAAAAGTTTCAAATTTCGAAGTTCATGCTCTGGTGGGACAGACGTCCAGCTTATGTGTCCCAGAACACGATGTCTTGCTCTCAGCCTTCTTTAATAAGGACATGTGAAGGACGTTTTCCTAAGTCTAACGTCATTTTAAAGCAGTTAAAAACACAATCACTGCTCACTGCTGCTCATCTCACTCTGACTGGACTCACGTGATGCTGGTTGCCATAGTAACATCATTTTGGAATACTCGTAATACTTGTAGTGTGCATGTAAACGAAGATTTTCCATCGGATTGTTGAATAGAGTGAGAATAAACGACTCAGTCTTAATCTATAATCGGAATGAGTTGAATCGGATTGGGAAAAATCGTTGCATGTAAACACAGCCAGTGTTATTTGATGGCGAAGCTCCAAGAAGGGTTTCCCTGTTCTCTGATCGAGGAGTGTTTGAACTAACAATGGTTCTCTGCCTCTGTGGCCTGCTTCGTTGCCATACCCAGAAGAAGACAGCAGCACATAAAAGAGCCAGTAAAGTGGATGAAATCCAGACCTGTGAGGAAACCCACCACGGCCGAACTGTTTGCTCCAGTCTTGTGGAAGATGCTGGAAGACAAAAGGTTTATAGCTTGTAAAATCCAATTCCAAATACGTTGGAGCAGTAGCATGTAGAAAGCAAATGAAAACAGATTTATAAATCCACTTTGACCTGCGTTTGAACAAAAAAGATGAGATATGTGACTTAACAGTTTTTTGTAAACATACGCTATTTTTGAAAAAGTTGAAATGTCTGCGAAATGTTCCAAAAACATTCAAAAAAGAGAAAGCGACCATGAAAGACCTAGTCCTAGTCCTAGTCAGCAGCTTAAAATGATGTTCCTCAGTGAGCGACTGCAAGGAGTTTAAGTATTTCACCCTCTACAGTGTATAATAACATGGAATCTGGTACGAAAAATACTCTCAAATGCCCTGATCTTCGACCCTTCAGACGGCAGTGCATTAAAAAACAGCATAGTCCAGAAAACACATTAATAAATTGATCTTAATAAACACAGTTTGGCTTTGTTTCCACAAATAAATCAATATATAAATAAGTTAATTCATAATTAAGTTACTACTTAAGTTAATAAGTGCACAGCCAAAGTCATATCGCAACAATGTGCCAGAAACGCTGCCCACTTCTCTGGGCTGAAGCTCATCTGAAATGACCGATACACAGTTCTTAAGCCATTACGCTTAAAACATGACAACGATGGTTCCAATCAGTTGTCCGGGTGAAGGCTTGTGTAACTGAATGATGTCAAAGATTTTGCTTTCAAAGCTGGATCCGATTGTGTTTTCATTCTCCAAGTGATTTTTAAGGCCCAGTCCCATTTCACCCCTCTGTTTTGCACGTTCACGTCTAGGGGGTGGGGTGTCCCGATTCTTGTTAAGATAGAGGGGTGGGACGAAGTGTTGGGGCTACATGGCCCTCCAAACGGAGGTTTTTCAGAGGCTCCAAACGGAGAGATCCATCCATCCATCCATCCATCCATCCATCCATTATCTTCCGCTTCTCCGGGGTTCGGGTTGCGGGGGCAGCATCCTAAGCAATGAAGCCCAGACCTCCCTTTCCCCAGCCACTTCCACCAGCTCTCCAAGGGGGATTCCGAGGCGCTCCCAGGCCAGCTGGGCGATATAGTCGCGCCAGCGTGTCCTGGGTCTTCCCCGGGGTCTCCTCCCAGGTGGACTCGCCTGTGACACCTCCCGAGGGAGGCGTCCAGGAGGCATCCTAACCAGATGCCCGAACCACCTCAGCTGGCTCCTCTCGACGTGAAGAAGCAGCGGCTCTACTCCGAGTCCCTGATGACTGAACTTCTAACCCTATCTCCAAGGGAGAGTCCAGACACCCTGCGGAGGAAACTCATTTTGGCCGCTTGTATTCGCAATCTTATTCTTTCGGTCATTACCCAAAGCTCATGACCATAGGTGAGGGTGGGAACGTAGATCGACCGGTTAATCGAGAGCCTTGCCTTATGGCTCAGCACTTTCTTTACCACAACAGACCGGTAAAGAGCCTGCATCACAGCTGACCCAGCACCAATCCGTCTGTCAATCTCCCGCTCCCTTGTACCATCACTCGTGAACAAGACCCCGAGATACTTGAACTCCTCCACTTGAGGCAAGAGCCTATCCCCGTCCCAGAGAGGGCTCTCCACCCTTTTCCGCCTAAGAACCATGGTCTCGGATTTAGAGGTACTGATTCTCATCCCAGCCGCTTCACACTCGGCTGCAAACCGATCCAGCGAAAGCTGAAGTTCGCGGCCTGATGTCCCCAATAGGACCACATCATCTGCAAACAGCAGCGATGTGACCCTGAGGTCACCAAACCGGACACCCTCCATCCCTTGACTGCGCCTAGAAATTCTATCCATAAAAATTATGAATAGAATCGGTGACAAAGGGCAGCCCTGACGGAGTCCAACTCTCACTGGGAACGAGTCTGACTTACTGCCGGCTATGCGAACCAAACTCCAGCTTTGTTTGTACAGGGCTTGAATGGCTCGTAGCAAAGAGCCATGTACCCCATACGCCCGAAGCACCTCCCACAGAATACCCCGGGGATCACAGTCGAATGCCTTCTCCAGATCCACAAAGCACATGTGGACTGGTTGGGCAAACTCCCATGAACCCTCCAGAATCCTGGAGAGGGTGAAGAGTTGGTCCAGTGTTCCACGACCAGGGCGGAACCCACACTGTTCCTCCTGGATCCGAGGTTCGACTATAAGCCGGACTCTCTTCTCCAGTACCCCTGCATAGACCTTGCCAGGGAGGCTGAGGAGTGTGATTCCCCTGTAGTTGGAACACACCCTCCGGTCCCCTTTTTTAAAAAGAGGCACCACCACCCCAGTCTGCCAATCCAGTGGCACCGCCCCCGATGTCCACGCAATGTTGAAAAGGCGTGTCAGCCAAGACAGCCCCACAACATCCAGAGCCTTGAGGAACTCAGGGCGGATCTCATCCACCCCTGGAGCCTTGCCACCAAGGAGCTTCTTAACTACCTTAGCGACTTCGGCCTCAGTAATGGACAAGCCTATTCCCATGTCCCCAGACTCAGCCTCCTCACTGGAGAACGTGTCGGTGGGATTGAGAAGGTCCTCAAAGTATTCCTTCCACCGCCCAATGACGTCTTCAGTCGAAGTCAGCAGCACACCATCTCCACTATATACAGTGCTAGTGGCACACTGCTTTCCCCTTCTGAGTCGCCTGACGGTTTGCCAGAATCTTTTCGGAGCCGACTTAAAGTCAGTTTCCAAGGCCTCACCAAACTCCTCCCATACACAGGTTTTTGCCTTGGCAACAACTGAAGCCGCAGATCGCTTGGCCTGTCGATACCTGCCAGCTGCCTCTGGTGTCCCACAGGCCAACCATGCCCGGTAGGACTCCTTCTTCAGCTTGACGGCATCTCTCATCTGGGGTGTCCACCACCAGGTTCGAGGATTACCGCCCCGACAGGCACCAACTACCTTACGGCCACAGCTACAGTCAGCCACTTCAGCAATGGAGGAACGGAACATGGCCCATTCTGAGTCAATGTCCCCCACCTCCCCCGATATCTGGTCAAAGTTCTGACGGAGGTGTGAGTTGAAGATCAATCTGACAGATTCTTCTGCTAGACGTTCCCAGCAAACCCTCACTATACGTTTGGGCTTGCCTGGTGTGACTGGCATTTTCCCCCACCACCTGATCCAACTCACCACCAGGTGGTGATCAGTTGACAGCTCAGCTCCTCTCTTTACCCGAGTGTCCAAAACACATGGCCGCAAGTCTGATGACACGACTACAAAGTCAATCATTGAACTGCGGCCTAGGGTGTCCTGGTGCCATGTGCACTTATGGACATCCTTGTGTTCAAACATGGTGTTCGTGATGGACAAACTGTGGTTTGCACAGAAGTCCAAAAACTGAACACCACTCGGGTTCAGATCAGAGAGGCCATTCCTCCCAATCACACCCCTCCAGGTCTCACTGTCATTGCCCACGTGAGCGTGGAAGTCCCCCAGTAGGACAATAGAGTCTCCAGGAGGAGCACTTTCAAGCACCCTTCCCAAGGACTCTAAGAAGGCTGGGTACTCTGAACTGCTGTTCGGTGCATAAGCACAGACAACAGTCAGGACCCGTTCCCCAACCCGAAGGCGTAGGGAAGCTACCCTCTCGTCCACTGGAGAAAACCCCAACATACAGGCACCGAGTCGAGAGGCTATGAGAAAGCCCACACCTGCCCGCCGCCTCTCACCATGGGCAACTCCAGAAAAGAATAAAGTCCAGCCCCTCTCAAGGAGATTGGACCCAGAGCCCAAGCTGTGTGTTGAGGTGAGCCCGACTATATCTAGCCGGTATCTCTCAACCTCGCGCACCAACTCAGGCTCCTTCCCCGCCAGTGAGGTAACGTTCCAAGTTCCAAAAGCCAGTTTCAGCAACCGAGGATCAGAACGCCAAGGCCCACGCCTTCGGACACTGCCCGATCCACAACGCACCGAACCCCTACTACTGCCCCTCCCATTGATGGTGGGTCGATGGGAGGGGGGACTCATGTAACTCCTTCGGGCTCGGCCCGGCTGGGCACCATGAGTAAATGCCCGGCCACCAGATGCTCGCTGGCGAGCCCCTCCCCCAGGCCTGGCTCCAGGTAACCCTGTTCCGGGCAGGGTACACAAGTCCCGTTTTTGTGTCTTCATAGGGGTTATTATGGATCACACTTTGTCTGACCTGTCACCTAGGACCAGTTTGCCATGGGAGACCCTACCAGGAGCTTTTGCTCCAGACAACATAGCTCCTAAGATCATTCAAGCACGCAAACCCCTCCACCACGATAAGGTGGTGATCCAAGGAGAGGATATGAGAAAAGAGATATGAGAAAAAAAGCAAAACCGGCAAAATGGCTGCGCAAGCGACCAAATAAACCCACAAATGAGAGAACTTTCGGGCGAATAGCTGACCTGAGCTTTGCATCACCAAAGAATTAGCCGTGGGCGATACTGAATAATTGCCCCCCTCTTTGAAAGAATATGATGCCCTAAATGTAACTAAAGCCCAGCAGTGAGGAGCTGAACTTTTCCCTTCTCTGCTGCTGAAGTCGGACCAGGTCGCCTACAGAGTGGCGCTAGTAGCGTAATTTTTTCTTGTTTTGAGGATTCTCCCATTTCGTAGGGCGAGATTTCAACCACTACTCCTTGTAACTCAGTTCAAAGGGGTTAGGGTGACAGTCGAGAAAACAAGGGGTAGGGTTAAAAATAAGGAATGGGATTGGGCCTGTGAATTGTTGTGAAATAGGAAAGGTGAGGTAACACAGAGGTAAACTTGCTCCCGTCCCAACTGTTTTTAAAATGTGTTGCAGGCATCAGATTCGGAACGAGTGTACAGTTAGAAAAACAATGAACTGCATGAAGTTAAACTGTAATCAAATATTGTCTTTTTGTACCAATTTCAATTCAAGTTCTCTTAACCTACCTTTGAGAATTACAGCTTCAGGGTAGCCCAGGTCGTTGTTTCCATGGAAACAGCGGTATACTCCCTCATCAGATGACCTGAACCGGGTCAGATCAAGGGACAGGTCACCATCTTTATATCTGCTCGCTGAAACCGATGCTCTCTGCTCAAAGCCTGAGCCGTAGGAAAGTTTCCCGTGCTGAAGCTTCACGACCGGTTTTCCGTCCTTTTCCCACCACATCAGGACGGCATTCCCGCCAGTGTTCTTGTCAGTGTGGGTGTAGCAGGGCAGAGTCACCTTCTCTCCCACAGATGAACTCATGGTAACGGGGGCTTAAGGAAAAAGAGCAGATTTGGTTTATACGTGGTTTATATGGCTCATATGTAGATTGTAGCCTAAAAACCAACACATTTCATCAGCAAAGGCCTTTATAAAGAACAGTCACAGCTAAAACAGAAAAACTACGCCAGTTTCCACATGACCACTTCAGTCAACAGAGCACTTTAAACCTTGGGAAAACATGGAAATGATCAGTAGAACAACGCGGCATGGGAAAAAGTTCTAGCCACCAATGCTTAAGGCCACAGGCTCGCAAAGTCCTCAGAGCTCCAATCTATGAACATGCATGCTTCTAAACCCCTTCCATCCACTGCCCTACCTGCTATCTCTAGACTGAACAGATGAGGTGAGAACAGAAACAACAATAAGCTTCCACCGTAACTTTAAAAATCCTTAATACTAAGCTTTCACTGGTGCCGGTGTAAACTGGTTTAAACTCATCTGGGTATCGGGAAATCTGCTCTATAGTAACCAATTTGATACAAATATCAGTCCATATAGTATCTCTGATAAACCTTCCCAGAGACGTTAACCATTAAATGATAGCATACCAAACACTTCTAGATGGACGTCACACAGCACTGACCCACTGCAGGAGCAGATGTACCATCCTGTATCAGTGTACACCGCAGGGTCCAGCAGGAGAGACGCGTTTTCCTGCTTAACCTTTGTTCTGTTCTGAAACGCGTCTCCTTCCACACAAATCGCTTTCTCGCACGAAGCAGCCAGTAACTCCTCCAGCTGTTTCGACAGAGCCCACTTTATATCACCATGGCATGGAGTGGAACACGTGAGCAAAGCAGGAGAACCGACCTTCACCGACACCGGAGGGCCATATGATAGTGACACGGAGAGGGAGCAAACTACAAAGAGAGAGAGAGACAGATATTTTCCTCCATTACATATTATCCATGAAGATGAAACTCTGTGGACCCACCTGAAAGATGGACCATGTCATTTTTGAATGATTA
Organism: Pygocentrus nattereri; assembly: GCF_015220715.1. NCBI lineage: Eukaryota > Metazoa > Chordata > Actinopteri > Characiformes > Serrasalmidae > Pygocentrus > Pygocentrus nattereri. Next base: position 3,388,259 of record NC_051235.1, on the reverse strand, counting down.
GCTTTGCTTGCCTGGCTTACAGTTCTTTGTCACACTTTGAAAGAAAGGTTTGGACTGAATAACTTGCTTCTCTACTGTAATTCTGTTAACGGTGACACTGAGCAAAGTAATTACGCCTGAAAACCTCCTCCCTGAATCTGTCACAACAGGCCAGGAAACTATGAGTGTGTTTACATGCACTTTATAATCCGATAACTGCAGAAAATCAGACTTTGTCAGTAACTCATTCAGTGTGTTTACTTACACTTGGGTCATCAGATAATGGAAAACTTGGGTCTACAGGAGTCAGGCAGTAATGAGATTCGGCCTTTGCAACCAGCCAATAAACACACAGAAGAAGACGGGACTTAAGTATAACATAAAAGAAGCTGAAGAATATTTAAATCTAGCACGTAGTCAGTTTCAACATTGCTCCAAAGGTGTTTTGTTGCTGTTAAATGCTAAAAGCGAAAGAAATCAGAGTAAGGGTGCAAAACCCCATTACTGAGCTCAAATCTCTTTGAGATCCAATAACGGCCTCAATCAGGTCAAAGAAATCGGAGGGTGCTGTTTACATGACCGTTTGAACAATCAGATAACTGCCAAATTCAACAATGAATCATTCTTAGTATTATGTAAGCAAACTTGTAGCACATGAAGATGAACTTCCTCAATGCATGGATCTACAGATTATTCCAAACTGTTACGCAGTGGGTGGATCCAACCCAAATAAAGTGAGAAGATCACCAGGAAAGAAAGAAAACGATGTGCAGACCACTTACCCATCAGAAATACGAAAAGCCTGAAGAGTGCGGCTCTAGCAGCGTGAATACTCATGGCAGCACCTTTTAGCTTTGAGTAGAGAATAAGGTTCCTCAAACAACTGAAAAACAAAACCAGACGTTTTGAGATAGTAGCGTAATGACTGACCCAAACATTTGCTGTTTATATACAGCACATGGAGTTCTAATGAAATTAGCACGAGTCCCTTTATGTTATAGGAACTGAACATTAAATTCAGAACTCGAAGTGATCAGAGACAGGTCATGGCTTTACGACCCCTCCTGAACTCTAACAATAACACCGAATAAATAAAATACCTGAGAAGTGAGATTAAATTAGAGATCATGTTTGAGAATAAACAAATTGAGCCTTATTACCTCTGTGTGTCACACCTACTTGCCGCTCTGTCACGCCTTCATTCAGAGATCAGCTTCTCCGGAATATTGAGAAGCCGACTCTTCCCACACTCACACACCTGCCTACAATCTACTCATCAGTCATCCTTTATAACCCGGACTCTCCCTCTGCCTCCTTGTGAGGTATTGCATTTGCATCTCATTACCCTGTCCGAGTGTTACACTGTGATAGAACTTGTACAGCGCACTCTTCGAATTCTATCATCAGTTGCGGAGTTCCCCAAGGATCTATTTTAGGTCCGATCCTATTTTCTCTACACATGCTTCCACTGGGAAACATCATCAGGTAGTAAGATATCCAATTTCACTGTTATGCTGCTGATACTCAGCTGCTTCCAGATCCTTGAGGTCATCAAAGCACCTCTGGGCCGAGACTGTGGAACAGTCTACCACTGGACATTAGGTCTGCACCCTGTATTGGTGCTTTAAACTTAGACTAAAAAGCTATTTTTTGTCGCTGTGATGTGTTTTTGTTTTTTATTTTTGCTTTGTTATCTATCAGGTGTCCTATATTGGCCTTTTAAATGTCTTCACTTTGTACAGCACTTTGGGTTAAAATGTGCTTTATAAATAAATAATTACTTACTTACCTGAGAACAGATAACGTTTCCTGTCTAATTGAGTCATTAGTACATATTCAATGGCTATTCCTTCATCTAATGCTTATATCTGCATTAGATCATCCCAAGTATTTGAACCCAAGGCCTGTGGCACTCAGGGGCCCCTTGTTGATGGCCCCATTTGCCTTTAATTCATCCCTGGAAATGGCCAGTTAAGAAATGTTATTATATAGTGTATTTTTTAGAAGGGGGATGCATGATACAGACGAAATATTAGATAATTGCTTCATACTGTATATTTACATCATTCATATTTAAGTGGAAGAGATGTGAGGGTGACTAAGTATTAAATAAACACATAAATATATATATATATATTAAGTGATACTGTTTTGATCCCACAACCAGGGAAATTCCATCTCTGCATTTAACCCATCCATGCAAGTGAAACACCACATACACACTAGTGAACACACACACTAGGGGGCAGTGAGCACACTTGCCCGGAGCAGTGGGCAGCCCTATCCACGGCGCCCGGGGAGCAATTGGGGGTGAGGTGTCTTGCTCAAGGACACCTCAGTCATAGACTGTCGGTGCTGGGGATTGAACTGGCAACCTTCCGGTCACAGGGCCAGATCCCTAACCTCCAGCCCACGACTGCCCCTATATGTATATAGCCTAAAAGGCCGATTTTAGTTTAGTTAGCTTCATTTAGTTATTATGTTTTTAAAAGGATGGTTCTTCAAGGGTTCTTTAGTAAAGGAAGGGTTCTGCTCAGTTCTACATAGAACCATTTCATGCTTTCAAGGACAATGTGCTTCATATGGTTGAACATTTGTGAATTAAAAAGGGTGTTTAAAACGGCTGCTATTCAGGCTTTAGCAGAGCTCAGCCGAGAACCATTCAAGCTCACACATGGTTCTGTATAGAATTCATGGTTCTAAACAGAACTATTCCTTTTACTAAAGAACCTTTGAAGAGCCGTCTTTTTTAAGAACTAATAGTTCCCGTCCAGTTGAAAAAGTCACATTAACTCAACAGCACTTTGTCGCTGAGAGGCACAACACCCTTGATAGAAGGCCTCAAGGGAACTGTGGAACGAGGAAGCGGCTTCGTTTTTCTTTGGCCCTCCGCAAACAGCAGTGACACCGTTATGAGGAACATTCCAAGCCACATTCCGTGGTCAGACTGGATATTACTGCAATATAGGCATCACCCAGAGACACGTACAGATGACGGACTAGGAGGCTGCTGAAAAAAAGACCATTACAGCCACCAACTTTAGATCCCATTAGAACCTTTTACCCTGTGATATCAACCCATCAGAAACACACAAAATACCATTAGCTCAGTAGCGCTGAGATTAATAACTGATCACATTGATTTATCAGTCTACTCAGGCTTTAGTGGAGCTCAGTAACCACCATTAGCGGTAGTAAATCTGTAAAAAGTTCTGTTTTACTCAGAAAAAAAAAACATTCATGCACTGCCTTGTCCTTTTAGTTGAAGGAACAGCTGCTTATATATACATATGCATGAAGTGAGCATCTAACAGAAGCTCCAGAAGGTCACGTGGCACATCAACATGTGCAAATGTGAAGAGAATATCAGCAAATGAAGTGTTTACCTGCTGCTTCTTTGAGTGAAGTCTCAAGCTGAAGGTGCCACAAATGAGCCTGCATTAGGTGAAGGGGATATTTATTGGCGGAAGGCGTGGCCCACATGATGTGTCTGTCTTGAAACACACTACAGGAACAAAGCAGGAAATGCTGGGTCTGTTAAATTCCCCTACCCAGGACTGTTGCCAGGGAAACAGGTGTAGACATAAACACAGGGCTATGCTATGAGTTCAGAAGGGGGAGAAAAAAACTTGGCTTAGAGAAACAGTAGGTGGGGCATGGGAAGGGCAAATGCTTGAAGATATCTCATCTTGGCATGCACTTAACTGTCATTATGCCTTTTCAGCCCAGTTAAAGGAAGTAAGCAGACAATGAACACAATAATATCAGGTGGTTATTGACTCATTAAGTACAGCATGACTAGCATGGAAATTTAGAAATATATAAACATAATACCCATTCATAGAGAGAGTGTTGGGGGTAAGACCACTCACCGGTGTCTTCCCACCAAAAACAGACCTGATCAAAACAGTTAAAGTGACCCAAAAAATTCTGTCACTTAGACAATCTATACTTGTGGCACAGTGGCATGGTGGGTAGCAGCGTTGCCTCACAGCAAGAAGGGCCTGGGTTCGATTCTCCAGCTGGGCGACCGGGGTCCCTTCTGTGTGGAGTTTGCATGTTCTCCCTGGGTCCACGTGGGTTTCCTCCCACAGTCCTCCCAACATTACAAATGAAAACTACAGGGTGATTCAAAAAGATTCATCCAATTTCAAAGTGCCATATTTGTACAGCCGTGAGGCGCCGAGGAACCAATCACACTCCAAATGAAAGGGGAGGTCATGGGGTTTCTTACCGTCAGTGGAAGTTGGGCTCCCTTCAATCTGAGCGGAAGGAGAGCAGAAAGCGTTCTGCATTCTCCACGTCAATAAGAGTGAATCCGTCAGAACTGTGCAGTGTGATTTTCATCAGCAGTGAAGCTCCAGCAGCTTCAGCGTTGGCTCCACAGGACTGGACGATCTCCGAAATCCCACTCAAAGAGCCGTGAGTACAGCAACACCCGACGTGCTCGATCCAGTCTGGGATGAGTTTGATTGTGGCGTTGATGTCGTCCGTACAGCTGGAGGAGGTTCATACCTAGAATACTAAACTTTATGCTCATTTATACTATTTAAAGTTGACTGCATTGTGTTGTAATGATTTACAAGGAATATAAATCGTTTTAAAATCACCCTGTACTGTAAAACGAAAGTGAATAGTGCCTTTGGTGAGACTGAGTCAGCAAGAAAGAGTCCATCATACTCACCCTAACGACATCAGTAAGAGTCACTCTAAGTCACTCTAACCCTTTTATCTCGCAATGACTTCTGGTCATCAGCAACAATGACTAATGTACATAGTTGGACAGAATATTTTGAAAGTATGGTAATGGCTGAATGTTGAATACACTGTCCTGAATGCATTGAGTAACGTATTACACTACAACACACAAAAAGCAACGCTGAGATTAATAACTGATCACATTGATTTATCAGTCTACTCAGACTTTAGCAGAGCTCAGTAACACTGAGATTAATAACCGATCACATTGATTTATCAGTCTACTCAGGCTTTAGCAGAGCTCAGTAACGCTGAGATTAATAACTGATCACATTGATTTATCAGTCTACTCAGGCTTTAGCAGAGCTCAGTAACGCTGAGATTAATAACCGATCACATTGATTTATCAGTCTAATCAGGCTTTAGCAGAGCTCAGTAACGCTGAGTTTAATAACTGATCACATTGATTTATCAGTCTACTCAGACTTTAGCAGAGCTCAGTAACACTGAGATTAATAACCGATCACATTGATTTATCAGTCTACTCAGGCTTTAGCAGAGCTCAGTAACGCTGAGATTAATAACCGATCACATTGATTTATCAGTCTACTCAGGCTTTAGCAGAGCTCAGTAACGCTGAGATTAATAACTGATCACATTGATTTATCAGTCTACTCAGGCTTTAGCAGAGCTCAGTAACGCTGAGATTAATAACCGATCACATTGATTTATCAGTCTACTCAGGCTTTAGCAGAGCTCAGTAATGCTGAGATTAATAACTGATCACATTGATTTATCAGTCTACTCAGGCTTTAGCAGAGCTCAGTAACACTGAGATTAATAACTGATCACATTGATTTATCAGTCTACTCAGGCTTTAGCAGAGCTCAGTAACGCTGAGATTAATAACCGATCACATTAATTTATCAGTCTACTCAGGCTTTAGCAGAGCTCAGTAACGCTGAGATTAATAACCGATCACACTGATTTATCAGTCTACTCAGGCTTTAGCAGAGCTCAGTAACGCTGAGATTAATAACTGATCACATTGATTTATGAGTCTACTCAGGCTTTAGCAGAGCTCAGTAACACTGAGATTAATAACTGATCATCACATTGATTTATCAGTCTACTCAGGCTTTAGCAGAGCTCAGTAACACTGAGATTAATAACTGATCACATTGATTTATCAGTCTACTCAGGCTTTAGCAGAGCTCAGTAACGCTGAGATTAATAACCGATCACATTGATTTATCAGTCTACTCAGGCTTTAGCAGAGCTCAGTAACGCTGAGATTAATAACCGATCACATTGATTTATCAGTCTACTCAGGCTTTAGCAGAGCTCAGTAACGCTGAGATTAATAACTGATCACATTGATTTATCAGTCTACTCAGGCTTTAGCAGAGCTCAGTAACACTGAGATTAATAACCGATCACATTGATTTATCTACTCAGGCTTTAGCAGAGCTCAGTAACGCTGAGATTAATAACTGATCACATTGATTTATCAGTCTACTCAGGCTTTAGCAGAGCTCAGTAACGCTGAGATTAATAACCGATCACATTGATTTATCAGTCTACTCAGGCTTTAGCAGAGCTCAGTAACACTGAGATTAATAACCGATCACATTGATTTATCAGTCTACTCAGGCTTTAGCAGAGCTCAGTAACACTGAGATTAATAATTGATCACATTGATTTATCAGTCTACTCAGACTTTAGCAGAGCTCAGTAACGCTGAGATTAATAACTGATCACATTGATTTATTAGTCTACTCAGACTTTAGCAGAGCTCAGTAACACTGAGATTAATAACTGATCACATTGATTTATCAGTCTACTCAGGCTTTAGCAGAGCTCAGTAAGGCTGAGATTAATAACCGATCACATTGATTTATCAGTCTACTCAGGCTTTAGCAGAGCTCAGTAATGCTGAGATTAATAAACGATCACATTGATTTTTCAGTCTACTCAGGCTTTAGCAGAGCTCAGTAACACTGAGATTAATAACTGATCACATTGATTTATCAGTCTACTCAGGCTTTAGCAGAGCTCAGTAACACTGAGATTAATAACCGATCACATTGATTTATCAGTCTACTCAGGCTTTAGCAGAGCTCAGTAACACTGAGATTAATAACTGATCACATTGATTTATCAGTCTACTCAGGCTTTAGCAGAGCTCAGTAACGCTGAGATTAATAACCAATCACATTGATTTATCAGTCTACTCAGGCTTTAGCAGAGCTCAGTAACACTGAGATTAATAACTGATCACATTGATTTATCAGTCTACTCAGACTTTAGCAGAGCTCAGTAACGCTGAGATTAATAACCGATCACATTGATTTATCAGTCTACTCAGGCTTTAGCAGAGCTCAGTAACACTGAGATTAATAACTGATCACATTGATTTATCAGTCTACTCAGACTTTAGCAGAGCTCAGTAATGCTGAGATTAATAACCGATCACATTGATTTATCAGTCTACTCAGACTTTAGCAGAGCTCAGTAACACTGAGATTAATAACCGATCACTTTGATTTATCAGTCTACTCAGACTTTAGCAGAGCTCAGTAATGCTGAGATTAATAACTGATCACATTGATTTATCAGTCTACTCAGGCTTTAGCAGAGCTCAGTAACGCTGAGATTAATAACTGATCACATTTAATTATCAGTCTACTCAGGCTTTAGCAGAGCTCAGTAACACTGAGATTAATAACCGATCACATTGATTCATCAGTCTACTCAGACTTTAGCAGAGCTCAGTAATGCTGAGATTAATAAATGATCACATTGATTTATCAGTCTACTCAGGCTTTAGCAGAGCTCAGTAATGCTGAGCTTAATAACTGATCACATTGATTTATCAGTCTACTCAGACTTTAGCAGAGCTCAGTAACGCTGAGATTAATAACTGATCACATTGATTTATTAGTCTACTCAGACTTTAGCAGAGCTCAGTAACACTGAGATTAATAACTGATCACATTGATTTATCAGTCTACTCAGGCTTTAGCAGAGCTCAGTAAGGCTGAGATTAATAACCGATCACATTGATTTATCAGTCTACTCAGGCTTTAGCAGAGCTCAGTAATGCTGAGATTAATAAACGATCACATTGATTTATCAGTCTACTCAGACTTTAGCAGAGCTCAGTAACGCTGAGATTAATAACCGATCACATTGATTTATCAGTCTACTCAGACTTTAGCAGAGCTCAGTAATGCTGAGATTAATAACTGATCACATTGATTTATCAGTCTACTCAGGCTTTAGCAGAGCTCAGTAACGCTGAGATTAATAACTGATCACATTTAATTATCAGTCTACTCAGGCTTTAGCAGAGCTCAGTAACACTGAGATTAATAACCGATCACATTGATTTATCAGTCTACTCAGGCTTTAGCAGAGCTAAAGCAGAGCTCAGTAACGCTGAGATTAATAACCGATCACATTGATTTATCAGTCTACTCAGACTTTAGCAGAGCTCAGTAACGCTGAGATTAATAACCGATCACATTGATTTATCAGTCTACTCAGGCTTTAGCAGAGCTCAGTAACGCTGAGATTAATAACCGATCACATTGATTTATCAGTCTACTCAGGCTTTAGCAGAGCTCAGTAACGCTGAGATTAATAACCGATCACATTGATTTATCAGTGTACTCAGACTTTAGCAGAGCTCAGTAATGCTGAGATTAATAACTGATCGCATTGATTTATCAGTCTACTCAGACTTTAGCAGAGCTCAGTAACACTGAGATTAATAACCGATCGCATTGATTTATCAGTCTACTCAGGCTTTAGCAGAGCTCAGTAACGCTGAGATTAATAACCGATCACATTGATTTATCAGTCTACTCAGACTTTAGCAGAGCTCAGTAATGCTGAGATTAATAACCGATCACATTGATTTATCAGTCTACTCAGACTTTAGCAGAGCTCAGTAACACTGAGATTAATAACCGATCACTTTGATTTATCAGTCTACTCAGACTTTAGCAGAGCTCAGTAATGCTGAGATTAATAACTGATCACATTGATTTATCAGTCTACTCAGGCTTTAGCAGAGCTCAGTAACGCTGAGATTAATAACTGATCACATTTAATTATCAGTCTACTCAGGCTTTAGCAGAGCTCAGTAACACTGAGATTAATAACCGATCACATTGATTCATCAGTCTACTCAGACTTTAGCAGAGCTCAGTAATGCTGAGATTAATAAATGATCACATTGATTTATCAGTCTACTCAGGCTTTAGCAGAGCTCAGTAATGCTGAGCTTAATAACTGATCACATTGATTTATCAGTCTACTCAGACTTTAGCAGAGCTCAGTAACGCTGAGATTAATAACTGATCACATTGATTTATTAGTCTACTCAGACTTTAGCAGAGCTCAGTAACACTGAGATTAATAACTGATCACATTGATTTATCAGTCTACTCAGGCTTTAGCAGAGCTCAGTAAGGCTGAGATTAATAACCGATCACATTGATTTATCAGTCTACTCAGGCTTTAGCAGAGCTCAGTAATGCTGAGATTAATAAACGATCACATTGATTTATCAGTCTACTCAGACTTTAGCAGAGCTCAGTAACGCTGAGATTAATAACCGATCACATTGATTTATCAGTCTACTCAGACTTTAGCAGAGCTCAGTAATGCTGAGATTAATAACTGATCACATTGATTTATCAGTCTACTCAGGCTTTAGCAGAGCTCAGTAACGCTGAGATTAATAACTGATCACATTTAATTATCAGTCTACTCAGGCTTTAGCAGAGCTCAGTAACACTGAGATTAATAACCGATCACATTGATTTATCAGTCTACTCAGGCTTTAGCAGAGCTAAAGCAGAGCTCAGTAACGCTGAGATTAATAACCGATCACATTGATTTATCAGTCTACTCAGACTTTAGCAGAGCTCAGTAACGCTGAGATTAATAACCGATCACATTGATTTATCAGTCTACTCAGGCTTTAGCAGAGCTCAGTAACGCTGAGATTAATAACCGATCACATTGATTTATCAGTCTACTCAGGCTTTAGCAGAGCTCAGTAACGCTGAGATTAATAACCGATCACATTGATTTATCAGTGTACTCAGACTTTAGCAGAGCTCAGTAATGCTGAGATTAATAACTGATCGCATTGATTTATCAGTCTACTCAGACTTTAGCAGAGCTCAGTAACACTGAGATTAATAACCGATCGCATTGATTTATCAGTCTACTCAGGCTTTAGCAGAGCTCAGTAACGCTGAGATTAATAACCGATCACATTGATTTATCAGTCTACTCAGGCTTTAGCAGAGCTCAGTAACGCTGAGATTAATAACCGATCACATTGATTTATCAGTCTACTCAGGCTTTAGCAGAGCTCAGTAACACTGAGATTAATAACCGATCACATTGATTTATCAGTCTACTCAGGCTTTAGCAGAGCTCAGTAACGCTGAGATTAATAACCGATCACATTGATTTATCAGTCTACTCAGACTTTAGCAGAGCTCAGTAACGCTGAGATTAATAACCGATCACATTGATTTATCAGTCTACTCAGACTTTAGCAGAGCTCAGTAACGCTGAGATTAATAACCGATCACATTGATTTATCAGTCTACTCAGGCTTTAGCAGAGCTCAGTAACGCTGAGATTAATAACCGATCGCATTGATTTATCAGTCTACTCAGACTTTAGCAGAGCTCAGTAACGCTGAGATTAATAACTGATCGCATTGATTTATCAGTCTACTCAGGCTTTAGCAGAGCTCAGTAACGCTGAGATTAATAACTGATCGCATCGATTTATCAGTCTACTCAGGCTTTAGCAGAGCTCAGTAACGCTGAGATTAATAACTGATCACATCGATTTATCAGTCTACTCAGGCTTTAGCAGAGCTCAGTAACACTGAGATTAATAACTGATCACATCGATTTATCAGTCTACTCAGGCTTTAGCAGAGCTCAGTAACACTGAGATTAATAACTGATCACATTGATTTATCAGTCTACTCAGGCTTTAGCAGAGCTCAGTAACGCTGAGATTAATAACCGATCACATTGATTTATCAGTCTACACAGACTTTAGCAGAGCTCAGTAACGCTGAGATTAATAACCGATCGCATTGATTTATCAGTCTACTCAGGCTTTAGCAGAGCTCAGTAACGCTGAGATTAATAACTGATCGCATTGATTTATCAGTCTACACAGACTTTAGCAGAGCTCAGTAACGCTGAGATTAATAACTGATCGCATTGATTTATCAGTCTACTCAGACTTTAGCAGAGCTCAGTAACGCTGAGATTAATAACTGATCGCATTGATTTATCAGTCTACTCAGGCTTTAGCAGAGCTCAGTAACGCTGAGATTAATAACCGATCACATTGATTTATCAGTCTACTCAGGCTTTAGCAGAGCTCAGTAACGCTGAGATTAATAACCGATCACATTGATTTATCAGTCTACTCAGACTTTAGCAGAGCTCAGTAACGCTGAGATTAATAACCGATCACATTGATTTATCAGTCTACTCAGACTTTAGCAGAGCTCAGTAATGCTGAGATTAATAACCGATCACATTGATTTATCAGTCTACTCAGGCTTTAGCAGAGCTCAGTAACGCTGAGATTAATAACTGATCGCATTGATTTATCAGTGTACTCAGACTTTAGCAGAGCTCAGTAACGCTGAGATTAATAACTGATCGCATTGATTTATCAGTCTACTCAGGCTTTAGCAGAGCTCAGTAACGCTGAGATTAATAACCGATCACATTGATTTATCAGTCTACTCAGGCTTTAGCAGAGCTCAGTAACGCTGAGATTAATAACCGATCACATTGATTTATCAGTCTACTCAGGCTTTAGCAGAGCTCAGTAACGCTGAGATTAATAACTGATCACATTGATTTATCAGTCTACTCAGGCTTTAGCAGAGCTCAGTAATGCTGAGATTAATAACCGATCGCATTGATTTATCAGTCTACTCAGGCTTTAGCAGAGCTCAGTAACGCTGACATTAATAACTGATCACATCGATTTATCAGTCTACTCAGGCTTTAGCAGAGCTCAGTAACACTGAGATTAATAACCGATCACATTGATTTATCAGTCTACTCAGGCTTTAGCAGAGCTCAGTAACACTGAGATTAATAACTGATCACATTGATTTATCAGTCTACTCAGGCTTTAGCAGAGCTCAGTAACACTGAGATTAATAACTGATCACATTGATTTATCAGTCTTCTCAGGCTTTAGCAGAGCTCAGTAACACTGAGATTAATAACCGATCACATTGATGTATCAGTCTACTCAGACTTTAGCAGAGCTCAGTAACGCTGAGATTAATAACCGATCACATTGATTTATCAGTCTACTCAGGCTTTAGCAGAGCTCAGTAACGCTGAGATTAATAACTGATCACATTGATTTATCAGTCTACTCAGGCTTTAGCAGAGCTCAGTAACACTGAGATTAATAACCGATCACATTGATTTATCAGTCTACTCAGGCTTTAGCAGAGCTCAGTAACACTGAGATTAATAACTGATCACATTGATTTATCAGTCTACTCAGGCTTTAGCAGAGCTCAGTAACGCTGAGATTAATAACTGATCACATTGATTTATCAGTCTACTCAGGCTTTAGCAGAGCTCAGTAACGCTGAGATTAATAACCGATCACATTGATTTATCAGTCTACTCAGGCTTTAGCAGAGCTCAGTAACGCTGAGATTAATAACCGATCACATTGATTTATCAGTCTACTCAGGCTTTAGCAGAGCTCAGTAACGCTGAGATTAATAACTGATCACATTGATTTATCAGTCTACTCAGGCTTTAGCAGAGCTCAGTAACGCTGAGATTAATAACTGATCACATTGATTTATCAGTCTACTCAGGCTTTAGCAGAGCTCAGTAACGCTGAGATTAATAACTGATCACATTGATTTATCAGTCTACTCAGGCTTTAGCAGAGCTCAGTAACGCTGAGATTAATAACCGATCACATTGATTTATCAGTCTACTCAGGCTTTAGCAGAGCTCAGTAACGCTGAGATTAATAACTGATCACATTGATTTATCAGTCTACTCAGGCTTTAGCAGAGCTCAGTAACACTGAGATTAATAACTGATCACATTGATTTATCAGTCTACTCAGACTTTAGCAGAGCTCAGTAACGCTGAGATTAATAACTGATCACATTGATTTATCAGTCTACTCAGGCTTTAGCAGAGCTCAGTAACGCTGAGATTAATAACTGATCACGTTGATTTATCAGTCTACTCAGGCTTTAGCAGAGCTCAGTAACGCTGAGATTAATAACCGATCACGTTGATTTATCAGTCTACTCAGGCTTTAGCAGAGCTCAGTAACGCTGAGATTAATAACCGATCACATTGATTTATCAGTCTACTCAGGCTTTAGCAGAGCTCAGTAACACTGAGATTAATAACCGATCACATTGATTTATCAGTCTACTCAGGCTTTAGCAGAGCTCAGTAACGCTGAGATTAATAACTGATCACATTGATTTATCAGTCTACTCAGGCTTTAGCAGAGCTCAGTAACGCTGAGATTAATAACCGATCACATTGATTTATCAGTCTACTCAGGCTTTAGCAGAGCTCAGTAACGCTGAGATTAATAACCGATCACATTGATTTATCAGTCTACTCAGGCTTTAGCAGAGCTCAGTAACGCTGAGATTAATAACTGATCACATTGATTTATCAGTCTACTCAGGCTTTAGCAGAGCTCAGTAACGCTGAGATTAATAACCGATCACATTGATTTATCAGTCTACTCAGACTTTAGCAGAGCTCAGTAACGCTGAGATTAATAACCGATCACATTGATTTATCAGTCTACTCAGACTTTAGCAGAGCTCAGTAACACTGAGATTAATAACTGATCACATTGATTTATCAGTCTACTCAGGCTTTAGCAGAGCTCAGTAACACTGAGATTAATAACCGATCACATTGATTTATCAGTCTACTCAGACTTTAGCAGAGCTCAGTAACACTGAGATTAATAACCGATCACATTGATTCATCAGTCTACTCAGGCTTTAGCAGAGCTCAGTAACGCTGAGATTAATAACTGATCACATTGATTTATCAGTCTACTCAGACTTTAGCAGAGCTCAGTAACGCTGAGATTAATAACTGATCACATTGATTTATCAGTCTACTCAGGCTTTAGCAGAGCTCAGTAACACTGAGATTAATAACTGATCACATTGATTTATCAGTCTACTCAGGCTTTAGCAGAGCTCAGTAACACTGAGATTAATAACTGATCACATTGATTTATCAGTCTACTCAGACTTTAGCAGAGCTCAGTAACACTGAGATTAATAACTGATCACATTGATTTATCAGTCTACTCAGGCTTTAGCAGAGCTCAGTAACGCTGAGATTAATAACTGATCACGTTGATTTATCAGTCTACTCAGGCTTTAGCAGAGCTCAGTAACGCTGAGATTAATAACCGATCACATTGATTTATCAGTCTACTCAGGCTTTAGCAGAGCTCAGTAACACTGAGATTAATAACCGATCACATTGATTTATCAGTCTACTCAGGCTTTAGCAGAGCTCAGTAACGCTGAGATTAATAACCGATCACATTGATTTATCAGTCTACTCAGGCTTTAGCAGAGCTCAGTAACACTGAGATTAATAACCGATCACATTGATTTATCAGTCTACTCAGGCTTTAGCAGAGCTCAGTAACGCTGAGATTAATAACTGATCACATTGATTTATCAGTCTACTCAGGCTTTAGCAGAGCTCAGTAACGCTGAGATTAATAACCAATCACATTGATTTATCAGTCTACTCAGGCTTTAGCAGAGCTCAGTAACGCTGAGATTAATAACTGATCACATTGATTTATCAGGCTACTCAAGCTTTAGCAGAGCTCAGTAACACTGAGATTAATAACCGATCACATTGATTTATCAGTCTACTCAGGCTTTAGCAGAGCTCAGTAACACTGAGATTAATAACCGATCACATTGATTTATCAGTCTACTCAGGCTTTAGCAGAGCTCAGTAACACTGAGATTAATAACTGATCACATTGATTTATCAGTCTACTCAGGCTTTAGCAGAGCTCAGTAACGCTGAGATTAATAACTGATCACATTGATTTATCAGTCTACTCAGACTTTAGCAGAGCTCAGTAACACTGAGATTAATAACCGATCACATTGATTTATCAGTCTACTCAGGCTTTAGCAGAGCTCAGTAACACTGAGATTAATAACCGATCACATTGATTTATCAGTCTACTCAGGCTTTAGCAGAGCTCAGTAACGCTGAGATTAATAACTGATCACATTGATTTATCAGTCTACTCAGGCTTTAGCAGAGCTCAGTAACGCTGAGATTAATAACCGATCACATTGATTTATCAGTCTACTCAGGCTTTAGCAGAGCTCAGTAACGCTGAGATTAATAACCGATCACATTGATTTATCAGTCTACTCAGGCTTTAGCAGAGCTCAGTAACGCTGAGATTAATAACTGATCACATTGATTTATCAGTCTACTCAGGCTTTAGCAGAGCTCAGTAACGCTGAGATTAATAACCGATCACATTGATTTATCAGTCTACTCAGACTTTAGCAGAGCTCAGTAACACTGAGATTAATAACCGATCACATTGATTTATCAGTCTACTCAGGCTTTAGCAGAGCTCAGTAACGCTGAGATTAATAACCGATCACATTGATTTATCAGTCTACTCAGACTTTAGCAGAGCTCAGTAACACTGAGATTAATAACCGATCACATTGATTTATCAGTCTACTCAGGCTTTAGCAGAGCTCAGTAACGCTGAGATTAATAACCGATCACATTGATTTATCAGTCTACTCAGGCTTTAGCAGAGCTCAGTAACGCTGAGATTAATAACTGATCACATTGATTTATCAGTCTACTCAGGCTTTAGCAGAGCTCAGTAACGCTGAGATTAATAACTGATCACATTGATTTATCAGTCTACTCAGGCTTTAGCAGAGCTCAGTAACGCTGAGATTAATAACTGATCACATTGATTTATCAGTCTACTCAGGCTTTAGCAGAGCTCCGTAACGCTGAGATTAATAACCGATCACATTGATTTATCAGTCTACTCAGACTTTAGCAGAGCTCAGTAACACTGAGATTAATAACTGATCACATTGATTTATCAGTCTACTCAGGCTTTAGCAGAGCTCAGTAACACTGAGATTAATAACCGATCACATTGATTTATCAGTCTACTCAGACTTTAGCAGAGCTCAGTAACACTGAGATTAATAACCGATCACATTGATTTATCAGTCTACTCAGGCTTTAGCAGAGCTCAGTAACGCTGAGATTAATAACTGATCACATTGATTTATCAGTCTACTCAGACTTTAGCAGAGCTCAGTAACGCTGAGATTAATAACTGATCACATTGATTTATCAGTCTACTCAGGCTTTAGCAGAGCTCAGTAACACTGAGATTAATAACTGATCACATTGATTTATCAGTCTACTCAGGCTTTAGCAGAGCTCAGTAACGCTGAGATTAATAACTGATCACGTTGATTTATCAGTCTACTCAGGCTTTAGCAGAGCTCAGTAACACTGAGATTAATAACCGATCACATTGATTTATCAGTCTACTCAGGCTTTAGCAGAGCTCAGTAACACTGAGATTAATAACCGATCACATTGATTTATCAGTCTACTCAGGCTTTAGCAGAGCTCAGTAACGCTGAGATTAATAACTGATCACATTGATTTATCAGTCTACTCAGGCTTTAGCAGAGCTCAGTAACGCTGAGATTAATAACCGATCACATTGATTTATCAGTCTACTCAGGCTTTAGCAGAGCTCAGTAACGCTGAGATTAATAACTGATCACATTGATTTATCAGGCTACTCAGGCTTTAGCAGAGCTCAGTAACACTGAGATTAATAACCGATCACATTGATTTATCAGTCTACTCAGGCTTTAGCAGAGCTCAGTAACGCTGAGATTAATAACTGATCACATTGATTTATCAGTCTACTCAGACTTTAGCAGAGCTCAGTAACACTGAGATTAATAACCGATCACATTGATTTATCAGTCTGTATTTTTTCATTTTTTCTGTCATAAAGTAGCCAACACTATAATGGGTAGGAATGGAAAAAAGAGAGTTATCATTTAAAATTTGAATAACATTTATTACAATACTCATGAAAATATTCAATCCTCTCCTCAGTTTAAAGTTCATACCATTTGAAATGGAAAAACATTAAAAATAACGACCAAAGCCCTTTTCAAAACAAGACACTGAGTCACATTTTAAAGTGTACTGTTATAGACTGTATAGTGCAATAGCCTGAAGCGTATTACTTCAGCCTATTGCATAATAAAAATAAAAATGTTTGTCCTCTTTAATTGCATTAAGTGCCGAGCAGTGTATGAAATTTTCAGCAATAACATTCCACTCATAGTTTCAGTGACACAGCTGAGTGAAAAAATGTACCTAGGCCACTGACAGAGTAACTAACACCACTTCTTTTGTCATGCTAATAACACATCTCTGTAAACCTGTATATGAATATTGTTTGATATTGTTTTCATTTACATTTACAGCATTTGGCTGACACTCTTATCCAGAGCAACTTACAGTTTGATCATTTTACACAGGTAGGCCAAGGTGGTGTTGGGAGTCTTGCCCAAGGACTCTTATTGGTGTAGTGTAGGGCGGTTACCCAGGTGGGGGATTGAACCCCAGTCTACAGTGTAGAAGGCACCCACTACACTAACCAACCACTTATTATGAACCACTATCCAACCGTATTCATTTGCTTTGGTTGGTTTCTCACCACAGCGACTAAAGTGGACCAAATTACACACTGGAGTGTTTTATATTAAGCTCTGAGGGTCCCTGCTATAGTAGAGATGGTACTACCTTTCCCGATTAATGTTCCCGGACTTCCTATTATCTCTACAAAGCTAGCTTTATTTAATATTAGGTCTCTAGCCAACGAATCATTTTTTGACATAATCTCCTACAATTAAGATTCTGTTTCTTACCGAGACGTGATTAGCCGAAGGCAAAAGTTCTACTGTTCTCACCGAGACAGCACCAGTAAAACTTCAGATTGCACTTGGTCATTTTATTTCTGTTGAACGTCTCTGCTTCTTATTGCAGGGTGCTCCTAAAATTCGACTTTTAAGTGTTTACAGACCTCCGAGATGCAATTCCATTGGCGTTCACATTGATTACAGCTTTTCTATCATAATCGGGGATCGTAACATCCACACAGACGATAACAGGAACAATAATGTCCAATAACTTTTTACACTGTTTGACACTTTTACTCCCTTGCAGCACTATGCATAGTCGAGGCCACGCCCTGGACCTGGTGATTCTTCTGTTACAGTCAATGACACGGCCCTTTCTGTTCATTTCTGAGTCTTCTTTGACTTACCGATCTCTGCTGATGCTCAAACAAGCTCTGTTTATGTTAGGAAAAAGTACATACATGACAGGACTAGTGCTTAGTCTATGAAGGCCATAGCTATGTCGCTAACTCTGGAAGTACTCCTAGATCAATTCTATATTTGAATGTCATGGATGTTGTTGCACCGGTAAGTCAAGAAAACTTTGAGCAAAAAGAAAGCACCTTGGAGAAACGTCACGACGGTAAAAACCTTGGAAAGAAAAAGCAGGAAAATCTGAAATTTTGTCATGGCATTAAATTACATATGACAGAACACTGCTTGAGGAAATTCTGGTTTTACTAGTTGCTACTTTTGATACTGTAGATAACAGCATACTGCTAGACAGTTCGGAAAACTGGTTACTTTGTCACCACTGCCAGTTAAGAATCTGATAGGGTGACTATGGCATGCGGAGTCCCTCAGGGATCAGTTCTCGAACCCCTTCTGTTCAACTTCTGTATGCTACCCTTGTGCCAAATTCTGCAGAACAACAACATTAATTACCATAGTTATGCAGATGATGCACATCTGGCTCTCTCACCAGATGACTACATGCTTCAAAAAGATGGTCCTTCAAGTGTTCTTTAGTAAAGACTGTGGATCTATATAGAACTATGAGCACCTAGACAACCATTCGCATGCTCAAATTGTTCTTTGCTTGGTGAAATGGTTCTTCAGATTGATGGATAACGCGCTGTTTTTGAAAAAGGTTCTATTTAGCCCCAACAAGGCTTCTTCTGTTCTTATGATGTCAAGCTTGCAGTAATAGAGGAACCATTTTTGGTTCTACGTTGCTACGTAGAACCATTTTCAAGAACTACAACATATTCTCCACCAGGTCTTTGGAAGAAAAACGGTTGTTTGCGTGCTCATGGTTCTATTTAGAACTCTTAAAAAGATGGTTCTTCAAGGGTTGTTTATGGTTCTTCAAGGGTTCTTTGCATTGTGAAAGGGTTCTTAAGAATGTGCTGTAGATAGTTCTACACAGAACCTTTTTGATCCATCATGAATCAGGGGTGGTCGGGGTGGACCACCGGGTTTGTCAGTTTTTTTGTGAGAAGGGATGCAGTCCCCCTTCGGCTCGGCAGGTGGCGGTAATGCAGCGTGCTCTGACCAGCCAACCTCCACTCACACAAAACAAGAAGAAGAAGAAGACCCTGTAGATGGCGCTGGCGGCGTGAGCTGCGTTTTGAGTGAAGGTGATCTTAAAACTCTTAACGCACTGTTTTTGAGATGTAGAGCTGCTTTCAGGCCTAATGCGCTGCTAAAATCAGCCAAAGTCGATGCTCGGCCTGGTTTTCCAGCCAGGCTGAAGTTGGGCCAGCTTCTTTTCGAATTGTCCCGTTCCACCTTAAATGGTACAGCGGTCTATGGTGCAGCCTCAGGCGCCTGAATGTACCTGCTGCCATTTAAGGTGGAACGGACAATTTCGATCAAGAAGCTGGCTGTATCCACAAAATTCAGTACTTTAATTCACTACAGCAACGGTACTGTTTACTACTTCTACCTTAAGAGCGTCTGTGATTATATTTATGGCTATTTTTATAATCAGTTCCCATCTGTCCTTCGATTTTAGCTCCTAATTAAGCTTTTTTGGAGTTTTCATTCTGTTGTGTTGTACTATTCTTCACGCTTTTTATTTTAGATCGAAAACAGAAGAATAGAGCTTATTACTTTATTAAGGCCACAAATTACTCCGTTACCATGTCACCTTAGGGGCTCCATAAATATACACCATATTTCCAAAAGTTTTCGCTCATCTGGCTTCACACACATGTGACCTTGAGTGATGTCCCATTCTTAATCCATAGGGTTTAATATGATGTTGGCCCACCCTTTGCAGCTATAACAGCTTCAACTCTTCTGGGAAGGCTTTCCACAAGGGTTAGGAGTGTTTATGGAAATTTCTTCCAGAAGCGCTTTTGTGAGGTCAGATGTTGGACGAGAAGGCCTGGCTCACAGTCTCCACTCTAATTCATCCCAAAGGTGTTCTACGGGGTTGAGGTCAGGACTCTGTGCAGGCCAGTCAAGTTCTTCCACACCAAACTGGCTCATCCACGTCTTTATGGACCTGCTTTGTGCACTGGTGTCCAGTCATGTTGGAACAGGAAGGGGCCGTCCCCAAACTGTTCCCACAAAGTTGGGAGCATGAAATTGTCCAAAATCTCTTGGTGCTGAAGCTTTAAGAGCTCCTTTCACTGGAACTAAGGGGCCGAGCCCAACTCCTGAAAAACACCCCCACACCATGATCCCCCCCTCCACCAAACTTTACACTTGGCATAATGCAGTCAGACAAGTACCGTCTCCTGGCAACCGCCAAACCCAGACTCGACCATCGGATTTCCAGATGGAGAAGCATGATTGGTCACTCCAGAGAACACGTCTCCACTGCTCTAGAGTCCAGTGGCGGCGCTTTACACCACTGCATTCCACGCTTTGCATTGTGCTTGGTGATATAAGTCTTGGATGCAGCTGCTCGGCCATGGAAACCCATTCCATGAAGTTCTCTACGCTGTTCTTGAGCTGATCTGAAGGCCACATGAAGTTTGGAGGTCTGTAGTGATTGACTCTGCAGAAAGTCGGTGACCTCTGCGCACTATGCCCCTCAGCATCCGCTGACCGCTCTGTCATTTTACGTGGCTGACCACTTCGTGGCTGAGCTGCTGTCGTTCCCAATCGCTTCCACTTTGTTATAATCCCACTGACAGTGGACTGTGGAATATTTAGTAGTGAGGAAATTTCACGACTGGACTTGCTGCACAGGTGGCGTCCGATCACGGCACCACGCTGGAATTCACTGAGCTCCTGAGAGCGACCCATTCTTTCACTAATGTCTGTAGAAGCAGTCTGCAGGCCGAGGGGCTCGGCTTTATACACCTGTGGCCATGGAAGTGACTGGAACACCTGAATTCAGTGATTTGGATGGGGGACTAAATACTTTTGACAATATAGTGTATATACTGAATGAATGTACTAATGATGTCCATTTCAGTTCAACTTTTAAATATGAAGTTTTTACATCAGTTGGTTTTGGTGGCCACTGAGTCGTTGTGTTATTGCAGTAACATTACTTTAACCTTGAGTACAGTTTAATGATATTCTACCCATCTCTAAAGGTTAACTACAACCCTGATTAATTAAGTGGAGTACATGGTGGTGACACTGCAGGTAGATACTTTCTATCTAGTGTCCCTGGTAATAGCCACTTATTCCTTTTCTCCTGTTTTTCAACAGCAGTTCTTTTCCTGTCAGCATGGCGTTGGTGCCGTATGATGAGAACGTACTGCCAGCTCTCTCAAAAATCCACAGCTCTTCAGCCGAGTTCCACTTCGCCTCACACCGACTCCGACTGGCCCAGGATTGGAATAGACTAGGAGTGGCTGCAGTCGTGTGGGACGCAGTAAGCTTGGACCTATCATATTATAATATTAGGCCAAGATAATAATCCTGACCCTATAATCAGAGATTATACACAGTGTAATATTAGGCCAAGATAATAATCCTGACCCTATAATCAGAGATTATACGCAGTGTAATATTACGCCAAGATAATAATCCTGACCCTATAATCAGAGATTATACGCAGGGTAATATTAGGCCAAGATAATAATCCTGACCCTATAATCAGAGATTATACGCAGTGTAATATTAGGCCAAGATAATAATCCTGACCCTATAATCAGAGATTATACACAGTGTAATATTAGGCCAAGATAATAATCCTGACCCTATAATCAGAGATTATACGCAGTGTAATATTAGGCCAAGATAATAATCCTGACCCTATAATCAGAGATTATACGCAGGGTAATATTAGGCCAAGATAATAATCCTGACCCTATAATCAGAGATTATACGCAGTGTAATATTAGGCCAAGATAATAATCCTGACCCTATAATCAGAGATTATACACAGTGTAATATTAGGCCAAGATAATAATCCTGACCCTATAATCAGAGATTATACGCAGTGTAATATTAGGCCAAGATAATAATCCTGACCCTATAATCAGAGATTATGCACAGTGTAATATTAGGCCAAGATAATAATCCTGACCCTATAATCAGAGATTATACGCAGTGTAATATTAGGCCAAGATAATAATCCTGACCCTATAATCAGAGATTATACGCAGTGTAATATTAGGCCAAGATAATAATCCTGACCCTATAATCAGAGATTATACACAGTGTAATATTAGGCCAAGATAATAATCCTGACCCTATAATCAGAGATTATACGCAGTGTAATATTAGGCCAAGATAATAATCCTGACCCTATAATCAGAGATTATGCACAGTGTAATATTAGGCCAAGATAATAATCCTGACCCTATAATCAGAGATTATACACAGTGTAATATTAGGCCAAGATAATAATCCTGACCCTATAATCAGAGATTATACACAGTGTAATATTAGGCCAAGATAATAATCCTGACCCTATAATCAGAGATTATACGCAGTGTAATATTAGGCCAAGATAATAATCCTGACCCTATAATCAGAGATTATACACAGTGTAATATTAGGCCAAGATAATAATCCTGACCCTATAATCAGAGATTATGCACTCATTATGCAGCTCAGAGCTCATAGCCATCCTGTCATGATTTATTAGCCCAAGCCACTCATACCTACTCTATCTTCAGTTCCACCAAAAATCAGGAGAGTTCATGGGCCTCATGTGATGGTCAGTTTCCAACACAGTGGTGAAGCGGTTGGACTATTAGTTTACATCTTGTTTAGCTCTAAATTGCAGCGTGAGTGAGGTTCATGTTACACTGCAGACCCAGAGTAGAGATATCAAAGAGCCAGCTAGCTTGGATTTCCCTGCACAGTGGAACATCCTGTATCCCCACGTTTATATATGAACAGCCCTTTCACGTTTAGCCATGTCCTCTTTTCTCCACGTCTCACTGTTTAACCCGTGTTTGCCCCTCTTTCTCAGGCAGTGGTGCTGTGCATGTATCTGGAGCTCGGCCATGTGGACCTGAAGGGGAGGGCCGTTATTGAGCTGGGAGCTGGCACTGGGCTGGTGGGCATAGTGGCTGCACTGCTTGGTGGGGCACCGTTGGTATATTTTTCCAATTAGAGCTGAATGAACACATTTTTGAAGCTCTCTGGATTTTACTGATCCACAATGTCACTGTTTTCATTTTTGTAGGCTTTTCTTTTTTTTTTGGTGTCATTTAATATCACCAGATTTTAAATATCACACGTTTAAAAATTTCCTTTATGGATGGACCAATAGAAATGATCAAAAAATGACTTATTAAATACATTTCCAATTTTTTGCAGTTAATTTCCACAGTCATTAGATCCATTGGCATTAGTATCACAACCTGCACGGTCTGTCGTTTTAATAGCTGGCTTTTGCCGAATAACTATAAGTTAAAGAAGCCTAACTTTTATCATTGCAGCCTAAAATTGAAACATTTAAACTTTTCGAATGTTCTGTCACATGTTTACGGGGAATATCAGTTCATTTAGTAGCTGGGACAACAACTAACGCTCACTTTCTCGTGTTTGCTTACACAGTACACGGGTTTCGCTCACGTTTTGGTGAAAAATAAACTCTCACTCTGAGTAGCTGTAGATATTTGTGACGCAGGGTGATTTACAGTGCATCATCTTTTCTTAGCTGCAAAGTAAAGAGCCCCCTAAGCAGAATGACGTATGAGCCCGTCTAGTTGACTGAGACTTATCGTTTATTATTTGCATAAAATGAACCAAACGGATAATCAAATCATTAATCGCAGTTATTTATGTGACCGTTAATTGTGAGCTAAGATGTCACGATCGTGACGGGCCTAGTTCTGCCGGCAGTAATGTTTATTTATTTAATATAGACGGTCGGAGCTAGATCTGTGCTGTTCTCCTTAAGGTGTCGTTTCAGAGTTTAATTAGAGCTGAATTAATCCGTACTTTTAATGATCCATAGTTTCACTGCCGGAACAAAAAATTCTTTTTTTGGTATCATTTTGTCACCAGATGCTGTCAGAATGGCACGATGAGTGGACCAATAAGGTTCTTATATTTAATACACATGGTGATTGTTTTTTAATATGTGTAAATATCGTTGTGTTTGGTGTTGCCTTGTAACTTGTCTCAGGAGCCACCGTGACGATCACTGACCGCAAGCCCGCGCTGGAGTTTCTGAGCGCCAACGTGCGCGAGAACATCCCTCCAGACCTGCGGGGGGCGGTGCAGGTGTCCGAGCTGACCTGGGGAGAGGGCCTACAGCGCTATCCCTCAGGCAGCTACGACCTCGTTCTCGGAGCAGACATCGTCTACCTGGAGGAGACGTTCCCCGCCCTTCTGCAGACCCTAGAGCACCTGAGCTCGGAGAAGACGGAGGTTCTGCTGTCGTGCCGGATCCGATACGAGCGGGACGAGCGATTTCTACGCATGCTGGGGAAGCTGTTCTCCGTACAGGAAGTTCATTATGATGAACAGAGGGACATTCGTATCTACAGAGCCGTGAGGATTAAGACCAAGCCTGAACTCTGAGGGTCCAGTTCAGGTTCTCGCCTATGATTGACCAACGTTCTGGCAACAAGCCTCTTTTTCTGTGGCCGAAACACTTCGCTGATATTCCTCCTTTCTTGATACATCTGTCACTATCGATTTTGTTAGTAATCAAATAACTTATTGATTGTTTTGGTGAATGTTTGAACAGTCAAAGCTTTCAAAACAATAAAAATGGGTGGAATCGATCGACACACCACTTTCAGAAATGCTGTAGTACCTTATTGGAAAGATGTTAACTAGGAAGGCTGGAATGGACCTCATTTAAAGGTTCTGCACACGACGTTTTAAACGTTAATGTGCAGCAAACAGCTTTTCTCTGCGGATCTAGTGAAGTAACGACGTCCTGGGCAGGCAGTGAAGCCACGCCCCCTCGTTTTGTGTCTGGGCTTCTCTGTTTTTTGTTCTCCTAGCCAGTCCGGCTGGGCGTGCACCGTAATCTCGCCCTGTGAAAACGTCGCCCTCCCCACGTTTTGTTTCGCCGTCCCCTGACAGTGAACGCCCACGTGGCACTGAAAGCGACTTTCCAAATATTCCTCCTCCAAAAAATTATTCCTTAAAGTCACCTTCCTGTTTGCATTTTCACATTCCACCTTAAATTGGGCAGGAGTTCCGTTCTGCGCCTGAATATAACTGCAGGTACTGTTTGGGTGGTGGATCATTCACAGCACTGCAGTGACACTGACGAGGTGGTGGTGTGTTAGTGTGTGTTGTGCTGGTCTGAGTGGATCAGACACAGCAGTGCTGCTGGAGTTTTTAAACTCTGTGTCCACTCACTGTCCACTCTATTAGACACTCCTACCTTGTTGGTCCACCTTGTAGATGTAAAGTCAGAGACGACAGCTCATCTGCTGCTGCACAGTTTGTGTTGGTCATCCTCTAGTCCTTCATCAGTGGTTGCAGGACACTGCCCACAGGACGCTGCCCACAGGACGCCGCCCAAAGGACGCTGTTGGCTGGATATTTTTGGTTGGTGGACTATTCTCAGTCCAGCAACGACACTGAGGTGTTAAAAAACTCCAGCAGCACTGCTGTGTCTGATCCACTCAGACCAGTGCAACACACACTAACACACCACCACCACCACATCAGTGTTACAGCAGTGCTGAGAATGACCCACCACCCAAACAGTACCTGCTCTGTGAGGGTCCATGGGGGTCCTGACCACTGAAGAACAGGGTAACAGAGTATCAGAGAAACAGATGGACTACAGTCTGTAACTGTAGAACTACAGAGTGAAACTATGTGGTCAGTGGAGCTGATAAAGTGGACAATGAGCGTAGAAACGAGGTGGTCATGATGTTGGGCCTGATTGGTGTGTATGGGTCTGTGCCTCAGGCTGCTTTTTAGTCCAGGATAAATGGACTTATGGAATAGCTGAAGTGTGCGAGGGGGAGCTTTAGGCCTGGTCCCGTGAGGATCCCTCATCGTGACCGTTTCTCACCCCACCACCACCTTGTCGCCTCCCTGTTCCTCAGTCGTTTCGTCCAGCCTTCTAGTGCAGAGTGGTCACTCAGTCTCTCCTCATACTATGCTGAAGGTTTAAAACATGAAGCATTGTTATCTTTCACCCTGCCAGGTAATCACTGCCAATTCAATGTTAATCAGTGACTGTTATTACCAAGTATTGAAGTTTTAAGTAACGTTTATATAATATTAATATCCTTATAGACTTTCCACTAAGCATTAGTGCTGTCTGGGGTCAGAAGGCCAGTCTGGCTGCTTGTTCATGTTAATATGTGTACATCCTCTGCTTAACCACAAGAGTGCGCTGTGGAGTCGGGCAGAGCCCAGTCTTTTAAGAGCACGTCCAGCAGTCCTGTATGCTGTGAACACATGACAATCTGATTAAAAAGACGTCTCGTATATTAGTCATATTCAGGTATATGCCAGTGTTTTGGTGCCTCTGGTCAAATTCTGTTGGTCTTCTAAGTGAAAATAAGTAAATAAACACGCTCCCTACAGCAGGGTTTCTCAGGCACTGGGCCCTGGAGTACAGGTAGGCCATGAAGGACCCCTTGTTCTCAGGGGGATCAGTGGCCTGTAGGGGGCCTGTGATGGCACTTTGTCATAAAAATCAATGGAAAAAAAATTGAATTAACAGTGAAAAGGCAAATCTAGAACGTTTTCAGACCATTAACGATATTACAAGCCCTGTGATAACAGTGCACAAAGGCAGCTTCGCTGACCGTTCAGTTGTCCACTCGCACCAATTGCAAGGGTCGGTGACCCAAACGTGACTGTGCTGTAAATTTCCCTAACAATAACATTTTGAAGCAAAACCGTTGAGTTTTGCTTTCTTTTGGACCTTCGTTCTTTCTAGTGATGAACAGGTGGGCCTTAAGGTGGAAAGGTTAAGACCCTCTGCTCTACAATGATAATACACAAGGCTCAGTTTATTTGCTGGATTTAACGTATTGGAAATGCACTTTTTATGGGTTTTTCCCAATGTTTTTAACTCAAATGGTGCAATTTTTTAAGGTTTCTGTAGAGGACGTGTTAAGCGGGGGTGCTCATACTTTTTGCACACGGCTCTAAACGCCAACAGCTTCTCAGTGGCATCGTGCCTTTGTGTGCAGTGAAGTGCTATGAAGGCATTTGCTTATTAATATACATAATGCCTTGTTGTTTTCTGTGTTTGCATCCAATGAGGTTTAAGCTCCTCGTTCCACAATAAAAGCACCTCAGTCCCAGTCATTTCTGAGGCCCTCAGACCATAATCAAGCTAATCATGGTGTTCAGGTTGAGCTGGACGGCAGAGACGATGGCAAATTGCAGAGCGCTTGCAGACAGAGGGAGAACATTCATAGGACAGATAGCATCTCACCAGGCTGCTCTGTGGGTTGCAGCTCTGTGTGAATGTTGTACAAAGTGAAGTCCACTTGAACGCGGACTAGACGAACAACACAGCCGTCCGTAGGCTGTCAGGTGTTTTGATTAATCTGCATTACTCAGCTGTCTCTGCTAGAGAGGGTTTAACAGCAGAGGAGCCTTTAGGCTCAAACGCTTTCAGCTGTTCGCGTCTCGGTCCAAACACTGCATTTAGCAGGGAGCCAGAATCTCAGCTGCTCCTGTGTGTCGGGCGCTGTTCGTCAGATGACATGACATCACGTCTAACAATGTAATGCAGGCCTTAAAGGGACACTTCAGTGGAAAACCAACCCAGCACGACCATCCATGGCTTTAGGTTCGCGCTGGAGCCAAGAGATGATGTAGATAACAAGGCTGTGATCCAGATTTGGTCACAGGACAAACGTCAGGAGGCCACGACGTAAAGCTGGGTAAACAATATTGACTATTGGTCTGTTTTATTGTATTGCATTTTGTCTCATTTTCAATCCGCATTGGGTTCCAACGTCTGAGCTGTGGGAAAATCCAGTGGCTATTAAACCTAGGCCTTGAGCTCGGGCTGCAAATGTCAAAACTGGGTCAAAAAACGAGTTTAAGTGATGCTTATCAGTCCCGCAACGGGGAAATTTCACCTCCACATTTAACCCATTCATGAAGTGAAACACCACATACACACTAGCCAACACACACACTAGTGGGCAGTGAGCACACTTGCCCGGAGCGGTGGGCAGCCCTATCTACAGCACCCGGGGAGCAGTTGGGGGTTAGGTGTCTTGCTCAGTCATGTACTGTTGGCGCTGGGGATTGAACAGGCAACCTTCCGGTCACAGGACTGGTTCCCTGACCTCCAGCCCACAACTGCTAATTTCTCCTAGCATCCCTATGGGGTTCTATTGCTATGTTAACAACAATCCACATAAACATTTTTTGCTGTTCTCTGCAAATATGGACATTTGAAGACATTCCATGTCTTATTTGTAGCTTCTAAGGTAACGAAAACTTGGTCGTATGAAACATGGTTGATTCCACTGTCAGCTCTTGAAGTCCTAACCAATGGGTGAGCTAGCTTGGCTGTATCTACCTGGATACCACAGAGGAAACCGTCCTGATTGGACCATTTTCTGTCTGACGTTTCAAGACTACAAGGTCTACATCCCGACCCTCACCTGTGGTCATGAGCTGTGAGTAATGAGCGAAAGAAAGAGATCGCGAATGCAAGTGGCAGAAATGAGCTTTCCTCCGGTGGGCTACGCTGTATTCAATAGGGTGAGGAGCTCGACCGTCCGGGAGGAGCTCGGAGTAGAGCCGCTACTCCTCCGCATTGAGAGGAGCCAGCTTAGGTGGTTCGGGCATCTGATCCGGATGCCTCCTGGATGCCTCCCGGTGGGGGTGTACCAGGCACGGCCTACTTGGACAAGACCCTGTGGTCATCCTAGGACCCACTGGAGGGATTATATCTCCAAGGCCTGGGAGCGGCTTGGGGTCCATGGGATTGAGCTGGAGAAAGTTGCGGGGCACAGGGTCGTCTGGGATTCTCTGCTCTCCCAACTGCTACCGCGACCCTGTCTGGACTAAGCGGTTAACGATGATGATGACATTTCAAGAATTGTTTCCTACCAAAACTAAACAGTGAAGTGGGAGCCTTACTGCAATATATGTGGAGTTAAAGTGGCGATTCTGTTGAATAAAAATGAGAGAAAATTTGGGCCATGTCAGCCCAAGTATGTGAAGACTTAGCCATGGAGTTTGCCCGATGCTAACAGGTCCTGTTCCATTGTTAGTTAGCTAAATTAGCCACTTAGCTCCAGAAGTAAACTTCAGATGCCGAACTTATCTTGTTTGAGGAACTGTGGGGATTGTAAGTTAGATTTTTGGCCAAGTGTTGGAGGGCAACTCCAGAATTTAGAACCATTTGTCACTGTCTTTGCACATTGTGAAATAAGACCTCTGCATTTAACCCATCCATGCAGTGAAACACCCAAAATAGGGGGAGCACACTTGCCCAGAGCAGTGGGCAGCCCTATCCACTGCGCTGGTGGAGCAATTGGGGGTTAGGTGCCTTGCTCAAGGGCACTTCTGTCAGAGACTGTCAGCCAAGGGGATTGAACCAGCAACCTTTCAGTCACAGGGCTGGTTCCTTAACCTCCAGCCCACGACTGCCCCACCAACAGCAACAACAACAACAACAACAACAACAACAAAAAAAAGCTCGTATTAATCGAAGTAACGATCTTTCGCTGCCGTTGGAAAGTCATTTTCCATTGGCGTATCCAGCGAAACTGCAGATAAGTGGCTCGAAACTGACACCTACAAACCCGGCAGGCTGCGCCGTTGACCTCAAAGCTGCCGGGAACTCAATAAAGAACATAAGGTGTGAAATGGCACCTGCTTGGCCTTTCATCAGAACAGCGGATAAAATATAGCACAGCGCATTAGACAGCAGCGAGCGCACGAGTGTCCATGTGTTTGCGGAGGAAGTCTGCTCTGGAGAAGATGGCTCTGTTTGCTCTGCCCAGGCTCGGTCATTAAAGAGACGCTGTTCTGTTTGTAAAGCTTTTAACAGGCTTTTAGTTGCCGTTCTTCCGCTGTTAGCTGGCCAATAACACTTCTACATGATCTCTCACTTTGAGATCATTGAGCCGAGTGGAGTCACCTGGTGCTCATTTCGACGTGACATCACAAGTTCCTTTATAGATGGTGGACTTCCTAAGCAGTGCCCTATATGGAGTATTAGCCCTTAGGAGACTACAGTTATGGCCACTTTACAGCATTATTTCAATGGGAATTATGTAATTACAGTTGCGTAATGAATTACGCAGCACAATTACGTTTACATCCCGCATCAGCCGTCACTTCCCTCATGGTCTAATTTGTTTCAGTATCAAAAAATTGACCAAAAAATGTGAAGAGTGAACTTTTTCTTTCTGCTAGACACAACGATCATTTCAGAACAAACTCCAGTCGTAATCTCCTCTCTTCTGCTTGGGTCACCGATAAGCAAAGCTTTTCATTGACATGGTGTGCCTTTCATGGCTTAAAGTTCTTTTTGAAACAGAATCAGAAATTTTACCACATATTACCACGTATTAAAGCTCTATGTTTTATTCAGTATTATAATTCTAATCACAATCAAATATCTTCTTTTCTGCTTGGGGCTTTGCAAATAAATCTTGAACTGAAACTTAGCTTGTGTTTAAAAAGTGATTTCAGACTTCAGAAGTGAAATAAGACTGACTTGTGCACTACGGTTTCTCATCAAGTTGAATGTAAAGCGGTTCTTGTGTAAAGCTTGTCTAACCTTGCACCGTTATAACATAACATATTTGTGGGAGGAGCATGGATAAAACATGAGCAAATATCCCAGATTTTACTTTGACATCGTAGAAACCAGCTCTAGATTTAGAAAGGTCCCCAAATCTCCCAAAATAAACTTCCAACAGGCCTTAATGAACAAAACTGAGCGGCAAGGTGGCACGGTAGGGCCAGTAGGGCTTGGGTTCGATTCCCCGGCCGGGTAACCAAGGTCCTTTCAGTGTGGAGTTTGCATGTTCTCCCCGTGTCTGCGTGGTTTCCTCTGGGTTCTCTGGTTTCTCCCGCAGGCCAACTGGACATGCCAAACTGCCCCTAGGTGTGAGTGAATGTATATGTCTGTCTGTCCTGCTCTGCAATGGACTGGCGACCCATCTAGGGTGCATCCTGACTACCGCACAATGACTGCTGGAATGGGCTCCAGCTCCCCCTGCGACCCAGAAGGATAAGTGGTTTAGAAGATGTGTGTGTGAACTTAACGTATAACAAATACATTGTACAGTGTAGCCGCAGTTGGAGTAAACCAGCTGTGGGGTAAATGTGACCTGCAGTGATGTTTAGATAAGATAAGCCTTTATTAGTCCCACAGCGGGGGAATTTACAGCGTTACAGCAGCAAAAGGAGAGCAAGGCACTCAAGAAAAACAGAAGAAGAGAATTAATTAACTTTGTTACGTACTTAACAGGGTTTTTTACAGCTTGTTACTATATAGACAACATATCGCTGCTGTCGGATCAAAATATTGTATCTCCAAAATCGTAACTTTACAGGAGAAGCAAAAAACTTACATTACTTTTAATGTAAGCCAATGGAACCAGATTTTTTTATAAGTCATTGTGGGTTGTTTCTTTTGGTCCATTCATCATGAAATTTACATACAATATAAAGAACAACAGGTATTTTCAAATTACGTCAAAAACTGAAAAATGTCAAAAATGGAGATACAAGGTTTTGTTCTGACAGCTGTAATACTAAACATAAAAAATGTGAACTCTATCCTTTATATTGTTTAAATTTTATAGATAGAAAGCTAAATAATTATACACTCTACAGATATTTTTTAATATTGTAAAATAGGTAATATAAATGCACAGTATGTTCAGTAGGTGTGCGAGGTCTAATGGAGGGTGGAGGAGGTTCTAGTGGGAGCAGTGCTGGTTGTACAGTCTAACAGCAGCAGGAGGAAAGGACCTGCGAAAGCCTCCTTCACACACTTGGGGTGAAGCAGCCAGTCGCTGAAGGAGCTGCCCAGAGCTGCTCAGTCATGGGGTGGGAGCTGTTCTCCAGCATGGACGCTAGTCTGGCTAACATCCTCCTTCTGTCTCCCACCGTCTGCATTGAGTCTAGGGGGCTCCCCAGGACAGAGCTGGCCCTCATAATGAGTCGGTCAAGTCTCTTGCTGTCCACAGTGGAGATGCTGCTGCCCCAGCAGGCCACTCCATAGAAGATGGCTGGTGCCTCAACAGTGTCGAAGAAGGCCCGCAGGAGCGCCCCCTGCACTCCAAACGACCTCAGTCTTCTGAGCAGGTAGAGTCAATAGAGTCTGCTCTGGCCTTTCCTATAAAGTGCACTAGTGTTTACTGACCAGTCCAGGCTATTTGATGCTGTAATATCATCACTTGCACCACCATACTTCTCTTCGGTGGTGGGAGCAGAGAGTTCTAATAGAGAAGGCACTGCCACACAACACAGCACTCAGTGCTGATATACCATCATACACACTGCTCAGGAGACAACACACGCACATTCCTCAGCTGTAAAACAATAGGAGCAATCAATTCACTCGTACACACAAGTTAATGATTACTGGGTTTTATCTCTTAATGTTACATAAACAGCGCCTCAGCCAGGAAAACAAGCAGAGCCATGTGTGGGAACACATTTACAACGTCTGCCGATGTTGCAGTCCTGACTGAACATGTTTCAATACAAAACTCCTGTTCACTGTTTGTCAAGCCGGCTATATTATCCCAGGTGATTGCTAAGATGTTGCTAGGCCGTAGCTATAGAAATCTAGGTGGTTGCGAATGTGTTGCTATGCTGTCGCTGTAGCATCCCAGATGCTAAAGAGTTGTTAAGCATGTTTCCCTGGTGGCTGCTAAAGTGTTGCTAAGCCCTTGCTATCAAATCCGAGGCAGTCACTTAGTTGACTCGCTTAGTTTCCTACCCACCCAGAGAGAGCGAGGCTAGTTGTGCTCTGCTGGAGTCCTGATGGCGGGGCCAACGCTTAGACAGTTGCTCTACTCAGGAGCCCCCTAAATGATAGAATGTTGAGAAAATTCTAATCTAACCTTCACAAATGTTGCAGATATACACAGATATTAGCAACCACCTGGGATATATGGCCTGTTTGCATTGTGTGGGCCACGCACTAAAGCCCCGATCCCAAAGCCTCCAATCACTGCTTGACAACCACTGGTATCCACAGTTACCCCAAATAGTTGCATAGAAAAATCGACCAAATATGCTCAAAGGATGTGCCTGTGGGAGCTGTGAAAAAGTATAGTGTGTTAAATTGTTAGGTTTATACGAAGTCTGTGTTCTTGTTCAGGCCCGTAGCCAGGGGGGATCGAAGGGTTCGTTCGACCCCCCCCCTCGCCCCCTCCCCCCCTCCCCCCGTACACACATGCCCCTCAAGATAGGTAGGCTATTCAATGAATGAATTGTTAATCTCCGGTGAATATACATCAAATCTTAATTTACAATATCACATCCAGACTAATAAAAAAGAGAAGTAGACTCAGAGAAGTGAGGAGTAAGAAAAATGGTTAATGTTTCTCTTTACACATTTTGTTCAGACTGTTTTACACCAATCCAGTAGGTGGCGGTAATTCCCCCATTTCTTTTGTTAGCTAGTGGAAAGAATAAGAATCAGGGGATTAAGTTACTTGAGAAAATGGGTAAAAAAGAAGACAAGGAGCAAAAACGGAAGAAATCGGCAGCAACATTGTCCCAAAACATTGGTGACTTGTTCAAAAAAAGGCCCAAAATCGGTAAACTGCTGCTACTGAGTGCAGGGCTTCTATTTCTTTACAACTCCCCTGCGTTAACAGTGCCGGACAGACCATGGTGGGTCATTTCATGTGAGATCAGACACTTTGGGGCCCGACCAACATGGATTTTAATCAAACTTTGTGTGCCTTTTTAGTGGCAATGTAGAACCCCAGAACTGCATGTGCATAAATCTGCCACTAATATAAAGGGAGAAATGGACTAAGAATGTTTTAAGTAAGAGGGTAGGGCACTACACATTCAACCTTGATTATGTCCATTTAAATTACAAACCGATGGTTTTGATGCTGTTTGAAAGCTCTTTTCTGGCTTACAGAGAACACAAACAACACTGAACTCAACAGTTAGCCAAGTATAAATTATGAGATATTAAAATACTAAAATCTGAATATAAAAAAAACTATTTTAAAATGGTCAGTATATTTTCCACACATAGCCTGCAATGTCATGAACAACCTCTGAAATATTAGTGCCAGATTCATGCAAATGCAGTTTTGGAGTTCTCCCTTGCCACTAAAAAGGGCCTAACTGTTGAGTTCAATGTTGTTTGTGTTCTCTGTAGAGCCAGAAAAGAGCTTTCAAACAGCATCAAAACCATTGGTTTGTAATTTAAATGGACATAATCAAGGTTGAATGTGTAGTGCCCTCCCCTCTTACTTAAAACATTCTTAGTCCATTTCTCCCTTTATATTAGTGGCAGATTTATGCACATGCAGTTCTGGGGTTCTACATTGCCACTAAAAAGGCACACAAAGTTTGATGAAAATCCGTGTCGGTTCATTTCCCGTAAAATGACCCTAAAGGAGAGGAAAAACAGACAGACAGTGAAGGCAAGACCCAATTAAAAAATAAAGAAAAAGAAGGCGAGATACAAAAGATGGAGAGGAAAAATAGACAGACAATGAAGAAAAGCAACAGAGACAGACAGCAACAGAGATACAGAGGAGGGAGAGCAACAACAGACCTAGGTGAGCAACAGAGAGAGACAATGAAGTCCCAGCACAGTTGTAGAAAGATTTGAATGAGACGGAACACTTCAATTTATATCATTATTAATTCATGTTTAAGTTTTAATGACCATACCGATAGTGTACCTCATGAAGTAATTCTTATCTATTTATGTCAACAGTAGAGAGACAGGCAATAAAGGACAGCAACATCAGAGACAGACAATGGAGGGCAGCAACAGAGACAATGGAACATAGCAACAGACAACTGAGGTGAGCAACAGAGACAGACAATGAAGTCACATCACAGATGTAGGAAGTTTGAGTAACACTTACATTTATATCAGATTTATGTTAACAGTGGGGAGCAACAGACGAACAAATAAGGAGAGCAACAACAGACTCACAACAGACTTATAATGAATAAAATATGTCTAAATTAAAAGGTTTGAAGTGTGCTCGTGTATTTAGGGGGCATTGGAGTAGAGAGCCAAATGAAGTCCACTTTTGGGGGAAAAAGATCCCCCCCCATCACAATGCTGGCTACCGGCCTGTTGTTGATGTAAATACAGCGATGCTATTGTTTAGCTCCATTCATTAATCCTGCGTGTGTTTATACTCGTCCATTCGGCCTATAGCAGTTTAGCCTAACCTACTTGGCTTATAGCAGTTTAGCCCCGGCCGTTTGGCCTTCAGCAGTGTAGCCTTGCCCACTTCCATTGAAGTGGAGTGTTGTTGCTGCAGACACTCTGTGGAAGAAGCATTAAACGTTGTGCTGTTCTTGGCTGTCAGGATGCAAAGTCTTCCAAACATCCACACATCCGAAAGGAGTGGCTTACGTTCTTGTTTTATGGCCCTGACGAAGCTGATCAGGATTCCTTTTGAACAAGGGATGACACAGTGTAGCCAATCAGAACAGAGCTCATTTCTCCAAGCCACAGTGAGGTGGAACTGCAGCTATTTTCGCTAAATAAAAGCACACAGATGCTGTGAACATGAAAGAATGTGGGTTCGGGTTCAAGGAAGCGTCTTGATTCACTTAAGACAATCTGACTTAGTTGTGCAACCTAAATCAATAACTGTGTATTTACTTATTGTTTTTTCAAATGAGTCACTTGTCTTTCCATCCCGTGCTTTACTTTCAGTGGGGAGCAAATCTTGTGCATTGTGCCTGCAATATCCGAAGCTTCAGATCTTTCCCAGGAAAGCATTCCTGCAGGCTGGCTCATGATTGGTGTGTGAGAGAGAAGGCCGCACAGTCCCTTCAGGGTAGCCAGAAGTAAATGCAATCAAAGCAACAGGAAACAGAAAGAATCTACAGGATCAGGAGAGGGAGCTTCATAATGGACCCTCACTCAACAGCAGGTAAACAAGGCCTGGAATGACCAGCAAGCACGATACAGGACAGCAGAGCCACATAGCAGGATTCGCATCTCTAAATGAATACAAAAGTCTGGTCCAATTTGGCTTCCATGAAAACCATCTGTTTCCATGTCCCGTTGGAGAAAACAGGCGGATGACGAATTAGCAGAAGATGTCTTCTATGGGGCCTGGGCCATCACTTGAATGCACCTTGGCATGGACTCTGTAAGTCTCTGGAACTGTGCTGAAGGGATGGAACACCATTCCTGTCAAAGATATTCCTTGTTGTTTATATGCAGCCTAAGAATTCATTAATAATCTGATGAAAAGCTCAATCGGAATAGAATACGTCCGTGTAAACACCTCAGTCAGAATAGTCTAGTCCGATTGAGGCCATTCGGAGTACAATTTCTATGTGACTGAATGAGGCGTTTAAACCTGTAAATAATCCATTAAATATAAGAATAATATCCGTGTAAGCGCCTGTATCCGATTACATTCCCTATCGGAAAGTTTCAGTCCGTTCTGCATGAGTGTCGCGTCACAGTGAGAGTTTATACCGTTCAACACGCCGGAGCAGAAACTGGTCTGCAGAGGAGACGAAGTTCATGCTCTGATCTTTAAAAGACGGCGGTGGGACGGACGTCCAGCTTATGTGTCTCAGAACACGACGTCTTCCTCTCGGCCTTCTTTAATAAGGACATGTGAAGGACGTTTTCCTGAGTCTGACGTCATTTTAAAGCAGTTAAAATCACAAGCACTGCTCACTGCTGCTCATCTCACTCTGACTGGGCTTCATGTGATGCTGGTTGTCATGGTAACATCTACACTGAGTGGTTCTCTACACGTGCATGTAATTTTGGATTGGATCGCTTGTAGTGAGCATGTAAACTGAGATTTCCATCAGATTGTTGAGTAGAGTGAGTATAAACACCTTAATCTGTAATCGGAATATATTCAGTTGGTTTGGGAAAACCTTTGCATGTAAACACAGCCACTGTCAAATGGTCACTCACTAATCTGCCATAGATAATGATCTGGGTTGAGATTCATACTCATCAAAGCGTTCAGTGACCTCTTGTACCCTGTAGGGGCATTGAGACCACTCTGATCAGGATCTTTTATCACAGGATTTGTATTGATTTGCAGTGACCCTTCCTACTGCAGAGGTCAAGTATTCAGAATACAGCTCCTTATCACCTTGTCAGACCTTCCCCTGAAGATGATTGGTTCTAATCACCGCATGATTTGTTCTGAGACCTCCCCCTGTCTGTGATTGGTTCTAATCACCGCATGATTTGTTCTGAGACCTCCTCCTGACTGTGATTGGTTCTAATCATTGTGTTATTTGTTCTGAGACCTCCCCCTGACTGTGATTGGTTCTAATTATTGTGTTATTTGTTCTGAGACCTCCTCCTGACTGTGATTGGTTCTAATCATTGTGTTATTTGTTCTGAGACCTCCTCCTGACTGTGATTGGTTCTAATCATTGTGTTATTTGTTCTGAGACCTCCCCCTGACTGTGATTGGTTCTAATTATTGTGTTATTTGTTCTGAGACCTCCCCCTGACTGTGATTGGTTCTAATCATTGTGTTATTTGTTCTGAGACCTCCCCCTGACTGTGATTGGTTCTAATCATTGTGTTATTTGTTCTGAGACCTCCTCCTGACTGTGATTGGTTCTAATTATTATGTTATTTTTTCTGAGACCTCCCCCTGACTGTGATTGGTTCTAATTATTGTGTTATTTGTTCTGAGACCTCCCCCTGATTGTGATTGGTTCTAATTATTGTGTTATTTGTTCTGAGACCTCCCCCTGACTGTGATTGGTTCTAATCATTGTGTTATTTGTTCTGAGACCTCCTCCTGACTGTGATTGGTTCTAATTATTATGTTATTTGTTCTGAGACCTCCCCCTGACTGTGATTGGTTCTAATCATTGTGTTATTTGTTCAGAGACCTCCTCCTGACTGTGATTGGTTCTAATTATTGTGTTATTTGTTCTGAGACCTCCCCCTGACTGTGATTGGTTCTAATTATTGTGTTATTTGTTCTGAGACCTCCTCCTGACTGTGATTGGTTCTAATCATTGTGTTATTTGTTCTGAGACCTCCCCCTGACTGTGATTGGTTCTAATCATTGTGTTATTTGTTCTGAGACCTCCCCCTGATTGTGATTGGTTCTAATCATTGTGTTATTTCTTCTGAGACCTCCTCCTGACTGTGATTGGTTCTAATCATTGTGTTATTTGTTCTGAGACCTCCCCCTGACTGCGATTGGTTCTAATTATTGTGTTATTTGTTCTGAGACCTCCTCCTGACTGTGATTGGTTCTAATCATTGTGTTATTTGTTCTGAGACCTCCTCCTGACTGTGATTGGTTCTAATCATTGTGTTATTTGTTCTGAGACCTCCCCCTGACTGTGATTGGTTCTAATCATTGTGTTATTTGTTCTGAGACCTCCTCCTGACTGTGATTGGTTCTAATCATTGTGTTATTTGTTCAGAGACCTCCTCCTGACTGTGATTGGTTCTAATCGTTGTGTTATTTGTTCTGAGACCTCCCCCTGATTGTGATTGGTTCTAATTATTGTGTTATTTGTTCTGAGACCTCCCCCTGACTGTGATTGGTTCTAATCATTGTGTTATTTGTTCTGAGACCTCCTCCTGACTGTGATTGGTTCTAATTATTATGTTATTTGTTCTGAGACCTCCCCCTGACTGTGATTGGTTCTAATCATTGTGTTATTTGTTCAGAGACCTCCTCCTGACTGTGATTGGTTCTAATTATTGTGTTATTTGTTCTGAGACCTCCCCCTGACTGTGATTGGTTCTAATTATTGTGTTATTTGTTCTGAGACCTCCTCCTGACTGTGATTGGTTCTAATCATTGTGTTATTTGTTCTGAGACCTCCCCCTGACTGTGATTGGTTCTAATCATTGTGTTATTTGTTCTGAGACCTCCCCCTGATTGTGATTGGTTCTAATCATTGTGTTATTTCTTCTGAGACCTCCTCCTGACTGTGATTGGTTCTAATCATTGTGTTATTTGTTCTGAGACCTCCCCCTGACTGCGATTGGTTCTAATTATTGTGTTATTTGTTCTGAGACCTCCTCCTGACTGTGATTGGTTCTAATCATTGTGTTATTTGTTCTGAGACCTCCTCCTGACTGTGATTGGTTCTAATCATTGTGTTATTTGTTCTGAGACCTCCCCCTGACTGTGATTGGTTCTAATCATTGTGTTATTTGTTCTGAGACCTCCTCCTGACTGTGATTGGTTCTAATCATTGTGTTATTTGTTCAGAGACCTCCTCCTGACTGTGATTGGTTCTAATCATTGTGTTATTTGTTCTGAGACCTCCCCCTGACTGTGATTGGTTCTAATCATTGTGTTATTTGTTCTGAGACCTCCCCCTGACTGTGATTGGTTCTAATCATTGTGTTATTTGTTCTGAGACCTCCTCCTGACTGTGATTGGTTCTAATTATTATGTTATTTTTTCTGAGACCTCCCCCTGACTGTGATTGGTTCTAATCATTGTGTTATTTGTTCAGAGACCTCCTCCTGACTGTGATTGGTTCTAATTATTGTGTTATTTGTTCTGAGACCTCCCCCTGACTGTGATTGGTTCTAATTATTGTGTTATTTGTTCTGAGACCTCCTCCTGACTGTGATTGGTTCTAATCATTGTGTTATTTGTTCTGAGACCTCCCCCTGACTGTGATTGGTTCTAATCATTGTGTTATTTGTTCTGAGACCTCCCCCTGATTGTGATTGGTTCTAATCATTGTGTTATTTCTTCTGAGACCTCCTCCTGACTGTGATTGGTTCTAATCATTGTGTTATTTGTTCTGAGACCTCCCCCTGACTGCGATTGGTTCTAATTATTGTGTTATTTGTTCTGAGACCTCCTCCTGACTGTGATTGGTTCTAATCATTGTGTTATTTGTTCTGAGACCTCCTCCTGACTGTGATTGGTTCTAATTATTGTGTTATTTGTTCTGAGACCTCCCCCTGACTGTGATTGGTTCTAATCATTGTGTTATTTGTTCTGAGACCTCCCCCTGACTGTGATTGGTTCTAATCATTGTGTTATTTGTTCTGAGACCTCCCCCTGACTGTGATTGGTTCTAATCATTGTGTTATTTGTTCTGAGACCTCCTCCTGACTGTGATTGGTTCTAATTATTATGTTATTTGTTCTGAGACCTCCCCCTGACTGTGATTGGTTCTAATTATTGTGTTATTTGTTCTGAGACCTCCCCCTGATTGTGATTGGTTCTAATTATTGTGTTATTTGTTCTGAGACCTCCCCCTGATTGTGATTGGTTCTAATCATTGTGTTGTTTGTTCTGAGACCTCCTCCTGACTGTGATTGGTTCTAATTATTGTGTTATTTGTTCTGAGACCTCCCCCTGATTGTGATTGGTTCTAATCATTGTGTTATTTGTTCTGAGACCTCCTCCTGACTGTGATTGGTTCTAATCATTGTGTTATTTGTTCTGAGACCTCCCCCTGACTGTGATTGGTTCTAATTATTGTGTTATTTGTTCTGAGACCTCCTCCTGACTGTGATTGGTTCTAATCATTGTGTTATTTGTTCTGAGACCTCCTCCTGACTGTGATTGGTTCTAATCATTTTGTTATTTGTTCTGAGACCTCCTCCTGACTGTGATTGGTTCTAATCATTGTGTTATTTGTTCTGAGACCTCCTCCTGACTGTGATTGGTTCTAATTATTATGTTATTTTTTCTGAGACCTCCCCCTGACTGTGATTGGTTCTAATCATTGTGTTATTTGTTCAGAGACCTCCTCCTGACTGTGATTGGTTCTAATTATTGTGTTATTTGTTCTGAGACCTCCTCCTGACTGTGATTGGTTCTAATTATTGTGTTATTTGTTCTGAGACCTCCCCCTGACTGTGATTGGTTCTAATTATTGTGTTATTTGTTCTGAGACCTCCTCCTGACTGTGATTGGTTCTAATTATTGTGTTATTTGTTCTGAGACCTCCTCCTGACTGTGATTGATTCTAATCATTGTGTTATTTGTTCTGAGACCTCCTCCTGACTGTGATTGGTTCTAATTATTGTGTTATTTGTTCTGAGACCTCCCCCTGACTGTGATTGGTTCTAATCATTGTGTTATTTGTTCTGAGACCTCCCCCTGACTGTGATTGGTTCTAATTATTGTGTTATTTGTTCTGAGACCTCCCCCTGACTGTGATTGGTTCTAATTATTGTGTTATTTGTTCTGAGACCTCCCCCTGACTGTGATTGGTTCTAATCATTGTGTTATTTGTTCTGAGACCTCCCCCTGACTGTGATTGGTTCTACTCATTGTGTTATTTGTTCTGAGACCTCCCCCTGACTGTGATTGGTTCTAATTATTGTGTTATTTGTTCTGAGACCTCCCCCTGACTGTGATTGGTTCTAATCATTGTGTTATTTGTTCTGAGACCTCCTCCTGACTGTGATTGGTTCTAATCATTGTGTTATTTGTTCTGAGACCTCCCCCTGACTGTGATTGGTTCTAATCATTGTGTTATTTGTTCTGAGACCTCCCCCTGACTGTGATTGGTTCTAATCATTGTGTTATTTGTTCTGAGACCTCCCCCTGATTGTGATTGGTTCTAATCATTGTGTTATTTCTTCTGAGACCTCCTCCTGACTGTGATTGGTTCTAATCATTGTGTTATTTGTTCTGAGACCTCCCCCTGACTGCGATTGGTTCTAATTATTGTGTTATTTGTTCTGAGACCTCCTCCTGACTGTGATTGGTTCTAATCATTGTGTTATTTGTTCTGAGACCTCCTCCTGACTGTGATTGGTTCTAATCATTGTGTTATTTGTTCTGAGACCTCCCCCTGACTGTGATTGGTTCTAATCATTGTGTTATTTGTTCTGAGACCTCCCCCTGACTGTGATTGGTTCTAATCATTGTGTTATTTGTTCTGAGACCTCCCCCTGACTGTGATTGGTTCTAATCATTGTGTTATTTGTTCTGAGACCTCCTCCTGACTGTGATTGGTTCTAATTATTATGTTATTTGTTCTGAGACCTCCCCCTGACTGTGATTGGTTCTAATTATTGTGTTATTTGTTCTGAGACCTCCCCCTGATTGTGATTGGTTCTAATTATTGTGTTATTTGTTCTGAGACCTCCCCCTGATTGTGATTGGTTCTAATCATTGTGTTGTTTGTTCTGAGACCTCCTCCTGACTGTGATTGGTTCTAATTATTGTGTTATTTGTTCTGAGACCTCCCCCTGATTGTGATTGGTTCTAATCATTGTGTTATTTGTTCTGAGACCTCCTCCTGACTGTGATTGGTTCTAATCATTGTGTTATTTGTTCTGAGACCTCCCCCTGACTGTGATTGGTTCTAATTATTGTGTTATTTGTTCTGAGACCTCCTCCTGACTGTGATTGGTTCTAATCATTGTGTTATTTGTTCTGAGACCTCCTCCTGACTGTGATTGGTTCTAATAATTTTGTTATTTGTTCTGAGACCTCCTCCTGACTGTGATTGGTTCTAATCATTGTGTTATTTGTTCTGAGACCTCCTCCTGACTGTGATTGGTTCTAATTATTATGTTATTTTTTCTGAGACCTCCCCCTGACTGTGATTGGTTCTAATCATTGTGTTATTTGTTCAGAGACCTCCTCCTGACTGTGATTGGTTCTAATTATTGTGTTATTTGTTCTGAGACCTCCTCCTGACTGTGATTGGTTCTAATTATTGTGTTATTTGTTCTGAGACCTCCCCCTGACTGTGATTGGTTCTAATTATTGTGTTATTTGTTCTGAGACCTCCTCCTGACTGTGATTGGTTCTAATTATTGTGTTATTTGTTCTGAGACCTCCTCCTGACTGTGATTGATTCTAATCATTGTGTTATTTGTTCTGAGACCTCCTCCTGACTGTGATTGGTTCTAATTATTGTGTTATTTGTTCTGAGACCTCCCCCTGACTGTGATTGGTTCTAATCATTGTGTTATTTGTTCTGAGACCTCCCCCTGACTGTGATTGGTTCTAATTATTGTGTTATTTGTTCTGAGACCTCCCCCTGACTGTGATTGGTTCTAATTATTGTGTTATTTGTTCTGAGACCTCCCCCTGACTGTGATTGGTTCTAATCATTGTGTTATTTGTTCTGAGACCTCCCCCTGACTGTGATTGGTTCTAATCATTGTGTTATTTGTTCTGAGACCTCCCCCTGACTGTGATTGGTTCTAATTATTGTGTTATTTGTTCTGAGACCTCCCCCTGACTGTGATTGGTTCTAATCATTGTGTTATTTGTTCTGAGACCTCCTCCTGACTGTGATTGGTTCTAATCATTGTGTTATTTGTTCTGAGACCTCCCCCTGACTGTGATTGGTTCTAATCATTGTGTTATTTGTTCTGAGACCTCCCCCTGACTGTGATTGGTTCTAATCATTGTGTTATTTGTTCTGAGACCTCCCCCTGACTGTGATTGGTTCTAATTATTGTGTTATTTGTTCTGAGACCTCCCCCTGACTGTGATTGGTTCTAATCACCGCATGATTTGTTCTGAGAGCTCCTCCTGACTGTGATTGGTTCTAATCATTGTGTTATTTGTTCAGAGACCTCCTCCTGACTGTGATTGGTTCTAATCATTGTGTTATTTGTTCTGAGGCCTCCTCCTGACTGTGATTGGTTCTAATCATTGTGTTATTTGTTCAGAGACCTCCTCCTGACTGTGATTGGTTCTAATTATTGTGTTATTTGTTCTGAGACCTCCTCCTGACTGTGATTGGTTCTAATTATTGTGTTATTTGTTCTGAGACCTCCCACTGACTGTGATTGGTTCTAATTATTGTGTTATTTGTTCTGAGACCTCCTCCTGACTGTGATTGGTTCTAATCATTGTGTTATTTGTTCTGAGACCTCCCCCTGACTGTGATTGGTTCTAATTATTGTGTTATTTGTTCTGAGACCTCCTCCTGACTGTGATTGGTTCTAATCATTGTGTTATTTGTTCAGAGACCTCCTCCTGACTGTGATTGGTTCTAATTATTGTGTTATTTGTTCTGAGACCTCCTCCTGACTGTGATTGGTTCTAATTATTGTGTTATTTGTTCTGAGACCTCCTCCTGACTGTGATTGGTTCTAATTATTGTGTTATTTGTTCTGAGACCTCCTCCTGACTGTGATTGATTCTAATCATTGTGTTATTTGTTCTGAGA
Source organism: Pygocentrus nattereri (assembly GCF_015220715.1). Classification (NCBI taxonomy): domain Eukaryota; kingdom Metazoa; phylum Chordata; class Actinopteri; order Characiformes; family Serrasalmidae; genus Pygocentrus; species Pygocentrus nattereri. The sequence goes on along the minus strand of NC_051235.1, from coordinate 3,343,864 downwards.
CCTCCCCCTGACTGTGATTGGTTCTAATTATTGTGTTATTTGTTCTGAGACCTCCTCCTGACTGTGATTGGTTCTAATCATTGTGTTATTTGTTCTGAGACCTCCTCCTGACTGTGATTGGTTCTAATTATTGTGTTATTTGTTCTGAGACCTCCTCCTGACTGTGATTGGTTCTAATTATTGTGTTATTTGTTCTGAGACCTCCTCCTGACTGTGATTGATTCTAATCATTGTGTTATTTGTTCTGAGACCTCCCCCTGACTGTGATTGGTTCTAATTATTGTGTTATTTGTTCTGAGACCTCCTCCTGACTGTGATTGGTTCTAATCATTGTGTTATTTGTTCTGAGACCTCCCCCTGATTGTGATTGGTTCTAATTATTGTGTTATTTGTTCTGAGACCTCCTCCTGACTGTGATTGGTTCTAATCATTGTGTTATTTGTTCTGAGACCTCCCCCTGACTGTGATTGGTTCTAATTATTGTGTTATTTGTTCTGAGACCTCCTCCTGACTGTGATTGGTTCTAATTATTATTTTATTTGTTCTGAGACCTCCCCCTGACTGTGATTGGTTCTAATCATTGTGTTATTTGTTCTGAGACCTCCCCCTGACTGTGATTGGTTCTAATTATTGTGTTATTTGTTCTGAGACCTCCTCCTGACTGTGATTGGTTCTAATCATTGTGTTATTTGTTCTGAGACCTCCTCCTGACTGTGATTGGTTCTAATTATTGTGTTATTTGTTCTGAGACCTCCTCCTGACTGTGATTGGTTCTAATCATTGTGTTATTTGTTCTGAGACCTCCCCCTGACTGTGATTGGTTCTAATCATTGTGTTATTTGTTCTGAGACCTCCCCCTGATTGTGATTGGTTCTAATCATTGTGTTATTTCTTCTGAGACCTCCTCCTGACTGTGATTGGTTCTAATCATTGTGTTATTTGTTCTGAGACCTCCCCCTGACTGCGATTGGTTCTAATTATTGTGTTATTTGTTCTGAGACCTCCTCCTGACTGTGATTGGTTCTAATCATTGTGTTATTTGTTCTGAGACCTCCTCCTGACTGTGATTGGTTCTAATCACCGCATGATTTGTTCTGAGACCTCCCCCTGACTGTGATTGGTTCTAATCATTGTGTTATTTGTTCTGAGACCTCCTCCTGACTGTGATTGGTTCTAATCATTGTGTTATTTGTTCAGAGACCTCCTCCTGACTGTGATTGGTTCTAATCATTGTGTTATTTGTTCTGAGACCTCCCCCTGATTGTGATTGGTTCTAATTATTGTGTTATTTGTTCTGAGACCTCCCCCTGACTGTGATTGGTTCTAATTATTATGTTATTTTTTCTGAGACCTCCCCCTGACTGTGATTGGTTCTAATCATTGTGTTATTTGTTCAGAGACCTCCTCCTGACTGTGATTGGTTCTAATTATTGTGTTATTTGTCCTATCCACGGCGCCCAGGGAGCAGTTGGGGGTTAGGTGTCTTGCTCAAGGACACCTCAGTCATGGACTGTCGGCCCTAGGAATCGAACCGGCAACCTTCCGGTCACAGGGCCAGATCCCTAACCTCCAGCCCATGACTCCCCCAATCATTGCTATTTGTTCTGAGACCTCTACCTGATTGGGATTGGTTCTAATCACCAAGTTGTTTGTTCTGAGACCTCCTTGTCCATGTTTGGCCGTGGTGTAAGCGTTCATGTTTTCATCAGCCTGAAGACAACTGTCCCCCACCGAGAGATAAACCTCCCTCTCCCACAGTGTTTTGAGGAAGTTCTCCTAAAGCAGCACAAACATCATTTATCACCTCTTTCCACATCCATATAAGAAATCATTCATAACAGTCACATTAGGGAAGTCTTGCTGCTGGATCTGGTGTAGGAGCGGGTTTGATATTGACACCGAAGGATAGTTATATGATACTGAGTTCCTCTATCAGTGTCTCTAAAGCAGAAGCTCTCATACACCATACGGTCAGCACATCTACTGTCACTACTGACACTAACAGATAGATAGACAGACAGACAGACAGATAGATAGATAGACAGACAGACAGACAGACAGATAGATAGATAGATAGATAAATGGACAGATAGATAGATAGATAGACAGACAGACAGATAGATAGATAGATAGATAGATAGATAGACAGACAGACGGATAGATAGATAGATAGATAGACAGACAGACAGACAGACAGACAGACAGACGGATAGATAGATAGATAGATAGATAGACAGACAGACGGATAGATAGATAGATAGATAGACAGACAGACAGACAGACAGACAGACAGATAGATAGATAGATAGATAGATAGATAGATAGATAGATAGACAGACGGATAGATAGATAGATAGATAGATAGATAGATAGACAGACAGACAGACAGACAGACAGACAGACAGATAGATAGATAGACAGACAGACGGATAGATAGATAGATAGATAGATAGATAGATAGATAGATAGATAGATAGATAGACAGATATTGTTGAGAGGCTGAAAACACTCGATCAAAGCAGCTCGCGCTTTCTCTGTGCACGTGACGCGCTCGCGGAAATAAAGTAGAGTGCAAACGATCTTCAGGATTTCCGCCTCCCGCCGCATCACCGCGCGCCGCGCTGGCTGCGTCTGCGGCGCTTTCCTGCCCGTGACACTGAGCGTCCCTGCGCGCGCGTGCTCCTCTCGGGCCAGATTGCGCAACGTGTTTTTAACTGAACTTTAATCCGCCGCGGTTGTACTGTCGCCCCTTTTACAGCTGAGCGCGAGCTAATGTTTAACAGGAGAGCCTCGCGAGCCCTGCAGCCCCCCTGCGTGCCTCCTTTTCCCGACACGCTCAGCAGAAATCAGTGAAGAGGAACCTAATCGGCCAGCGCGGAGCGCGTCCCCCTGTTCCGAGTCAGCCCGGGAGCCAGAGATGGGAACGGTCAGTATGCGCCAAAGACTTTTACGCACGGCTTTTACGCATCAAATGCGCTTAGTTGCCAACTCCAGCCGCACGTGGGTAAGTGTGGCTGGGTGGTCTTGCTGGGGGGGCAGCGCTCTAACTCGGTCGCCTTGCGTTTGCAGTCAGTATTGTCCATGTTTACGCGCGTGTCCGTCCACTTTAACGCGCATTCTAACGCATTTCCCCCCCTCACCCTGCAGAACGTGTGGAAGATCGTGCTCGCGGTGTTGGCGGTGGCCGTGGTGGTGATTCTGATTGCTGTCCCAACCGCTTTGTTTCTGAATGGTAGGTGTCATACGTGCCACTGGTCTGCTCGGCCCACTGCAGGACGGTCTTCCGTTGCTTTACTGAACGAACTGAACTTGGATTATGTCACAAAACTCTTGTAGTGGAGCTGATTGGCCCCGAGCTCGACTTGTGTAGGCCAGGCCGGACACAGATGTCATGGTTTCCATAGCAGTAGCTTAAGGACGACTGGTTTTCTGGGTCAGGCCATTAGTGCTGCTTGAACCTTGGCTCACATCATGCCTGTGGTGACGGCAGAAATCCTGAGCTGACCCTTAGCCCAGGCTTGTCCGATCTGAAGACACCGTAAGTAATATAGGCCGACTTCAATCGTTTTAGTAGCTGACCAGAGCTTTACTGACCAATATGAGTATCATTTGTGACCTCTGTCGGCCCTCAACTGTCAAAGTTCCACGCATGTGCATAATACAACGATTTGGAGTAATCAGAGAGGTTCTGAGCGGTTTGGTGTGAAACGGTTCAGACGCCTTTACAGTGGTGGTGATAGGAACCAGGCGTCGCCATGACTACAACACAGATATAGACACTTTATTTACCATCCAGAACCACCAGAGAACCTACACGAGTCTTCTGAGCTCATATGGAATGTTGGTAAGGGAAAATAGTGGAAAATCTGGAATAATGAGTTTTCTTTGGGGACTATTTTGCCGCACAGCGCCCTGCATGTCTCCCTCCACCATGAATGGAGTTGAAGTTCTCTAAACTCTCATAAAACAGCGTCTCAGTCATCAGGCAGTGAATTCAGAACCAGTTCATGTAGGAACTTTCTGTGAGGAGCTTTTAGAGGGACGTCTGGTTCCCATCACCACCACTGTGAACAGTTCTGACTCGGTAAGTTTATCTAGTATTGTACATATGTGTCTGTGTGCTTGCAGAGAAGAAAGAAGACCCCCGGAGGACCTTCACTCTGAACGACTACTTCAACAGCACCATCAGGGCCAGATCCTTCAACTTGCGCTGGCTGTCCGGTGAGCCAGTCCTGTTCCTCACCATGCTGTATAACTACAGTCTAGTCTAATTCATACCGTCGTCCCCCAACCACAATCAACGCTCAGTAGCAGTAACACTGACCAATCAGCTCTCAGTAGCAGTAACGCTGACCAATCAGCTCTCAGTTGCAGTAACGCTGACCAATCAGCAGTAACGCTGACCAATCAGCTCTCAGCACTAATGCTGACCAATCAGCTCTCAGTATCAGTAACACTAACCAATCAGCAGTAACGCTGACCAACCAGCTCTTAGTAGCAGTAACTCTAACCAATCAGCTCTCAGTAGCAGTAATGCTAACCAATCAGCTCTCAGTAGCAGTAACACTAACCAATCAGCTCTCAGTAGCAGTAACACTAACCAATCACCTCTCAGTAGCAGTAACACTAACCAATCAGCTCCCAGTAGCAGTAACACTAACCAATCAGCTCCCAGTAGCAGTAACACTAACCAATCAGCTCTCAGTAGCAGTAACGCTAACCAATCAGCTCTGATTAGCAGTAACACTAACCAATCAGCTCCCAGTAGAGGTAACACTAACCAATCAGCTCCCAGTAGCAGTAACACTAACCAATCAGCTCCCAGTAGCAGTAACACTAACCAATCAGCTCTCAGTAGCAGTAACGCTAACCAATCAGCTCTGATTAGCAGTAACACTAACCAATCAGCTCTCAGTAGCAGTAACACTGACCAATCAGCTCTCAGTAGCAGTAACTCTAACCAATCAGCTCTCAGTAGCAGTAACACTAACCAATCAGCTCCCAGTAGCAGTAACACTAACCAATCAGCTCCCAGTAGCAGTAACACTAACCAATCAGCTCTCAGTAGCAGTAACGCTAACCAATCAGCTCTGATTAGCAGTAACACTAACCAATCAGCTCTCAGTAGCAGTAACACTAACCAATCAGCTCTCAGTAGCAGTAACTCTAACCAATCAGCTCTCAGTAGCAGTGACGCTAACCAATCAGCTCTCAGTAGCAGTGACGCTAACCAATCAGCTCTCAGTAGCAGTAACACTAACCAATCAGCTCTCAGTAGCAGTAACACTAACCAATCAGCTCTCAGTAGCAGTAACTCTAACCAATCAGCTCTCAGTAGCAGTAACACTAACCAATCAGCTCTGATTAGCAGTAACACTAACCAATCAGCTCTCAGTAGCAGTAACACTAACCAATCAGCTCTCAGTAGCAGTAACTCTAACCAATCAGCTCTGATTAGCAGTAACACTAACCAATCAGCGCTCAGTAGCAGTAATGCTAACCAGTCAGCACTGGCTTTACTCCGTTCAGGTGTTTGTTTTTAAAATAAGCCTGAATAAATGGTTGTACTGGTGTTTAATTCATAGAAAATAATTTGCAACCGCAACATTAGTCAGTGCTACGCGGTGGGCAGCACTGTCGCCTCACAGCAAGAAGGGTCTGGGTTCGATTCCCCGGTCGGGCGACCAAAGACATGTCAGGCCAGTTGCCCCTTGGTGTGAGGTGAGTGAATGTGTGTGTCTGTCTGTCTGCCCTGTGATGGACTGGCGACCTGTCCAGGGTGTATCTTGCCTTCTGCCCGATGACTGCTGGGACAGGCTCCAGCACCCACTGCAACCTTGTGGGAGAAGCGTCTTAGAAGATGTGTGTGAATATTAGTCAGAAAAATTGCCATGAATAACTTCCCAAAATTGTTCAGCCCTCTGTCTAAGGGTTAACATCGTGCTGTTCCATGTAACTGAGTTTGTGAACGTCGTCACAGTGCCTTAAATATAATGATTAAGCAGTTTTGCAACGAGATCTGGGATGAGATTAGGATTACACAGTAAAGCGAATATTCCTTCTAAGACTTTTCAGGAAAGACCCAAACCAAATGGTTGCAAACATTTGCGAGTAAACCCTGTGAACAATCTCGTGTGCAATAACATCCCGTTAACTGTGACTCACTGCATTTTTTCCTGTTTATCTCACAGATAACGAGTACCTGCATAAGACGCAAGAGGGGTCGGTCTTACTGTTTACCGTTCCTTCCGAGAATGGCCAGGAGTTTCTGAGTCGCCAGCCGTTTGTAAGATGTCCTAGGTGATCATGTGGATGTGTCGATGTGCGCTTACCGATGTCTCTCTGCTAACACGCTTATCCCCTTGCCACAGGAACGCGTCGAGGCCTTCGATTACATGGTGTCTCCCGATCGCAAGTTCGTCTGTTTTCTGAGTAACTACACGAAGGTGAGATGACCACAGCAGTAGTGACCGATAAGTATGTTTAACCGTTACAGATATTTACATAAGCAGCTTTTGTCTTCCATCAGCTCTGGAGACACTCCTACATGGCCTCGTACTCCATCTATGACCGCGAAAATGGGTCAGTGGCGTCCAGGAACCTCATTAACATTAGATCAGATCACGCTAATCATTATTATTTATAGAAGACCTCAGTCTTTCTACTAATGGACACTGTATGCCCAAAAGATTGTGGGCACCTGCTCATCCCAAAGGTAGATGGAGCTCCATCACTCCAGAGGAAGTAGTTCCAGTGCTTTATACCCCTCAAGCCAAAGCTTGGCATTTGGCCTGGTGTTCTTAGGCTCCATTGCCTTCCATTCTACTGGTCAGCACCTTCCTATGGAGATCATATAAACGTTGGGACAGTACGTGAAATGGCAATTAAGAACAGAAAGCGCCTAGTTAATGGTTAGTGTTTGATCTGTATTACATTCAAAATGATACTAAAACACAATATCCGGGAATTCCTGCAGATTTTCCAGGTGCACTTTCATGCTGTGAATCTCCTGTTGTACAGCATCCAAAAGGTGTTGCATTGGATTTGGATCTGGTGACTAGGAAGGCCACTGAAGGACTGAACTCATGTTCATAAAACCAGTTTGAGACGACTTTCGCTTTGTGACATTGCGTATTATCATGCTGGATGTAGCCATTAGAAGCTGGTAAATTGTGGCTATGAATGGATGCACATGGCCAGCAATGATACTCAAACAGGCTGTGGCATTCAAGCGATGATTCACTGGTATTAACAACCCCAAATTGTTACCCCAAAATTACACCACCTCCACCAGCCTGGACTGTTCACACAAGGCAGGTTGAGTCCATGGATTCATGCTGCTGGTGTCAAACCCTGACATGGTCTTGTGCTGCCGTAGCCCATCCTCCTCAAGGTTGGAGATGTTGTGATTTCTGAGATGATTTTCTGCTCAGCACAATCATACGCCTGAGTTATTACAGCTTTACCTGAGTTAATACTGTTTGTCTGTCAGATCAAACCAGTCTGGCTGTTCTCCACTGACCTCTCTCACCAACAAGGCATTTCTGTCTGCAGGAAATGGTGGCATTTCTGGACATTGTTGACACGACTTCCACTGTGCGCGGTACAGTCTTAACCTGCATTTGTGGATGCAGTGACTGTGTTCATCTGAGTGAACATCTGTGGGATCAAAGGTCACGATCATTCAGCTGAAACACCTAAAGCCCTTGCAAATACTCATTCAGCAATATTGATCTTAAACAGTTGGACTATTTGCTGATAAAGTGTTGGGCAAGCCAGCTCACCTCAACCCATCCTTGCTCATCTTCAACATTTAACAACGTTCCTAGTCTTAAATCAACCCTGTCCCAACTTTTTTGGAAAGCGGTGCCAGCATCCATTTCAACATGAGTGTATATTTACAAAAAACAGTGATGTTCATAAAACAAAACATTACATATCTTGTCTTTGTACTGCTGTCATTTTAAAAACAGGTCAAATCATTTGCATTTCACATACTGTCCCAACTTTTTTGGAACTTTTTTCCTATGCCAGCAGTAAGTGCATCTTAAAGTAGCTGAATTGATTCATTAGAAGGGCTGTCTGGATACTTTTGGACATACAGTGTAGCATTTTTTTTAGGCAAAATGTATTAATACATTAATAAAAATGAGTTTGACCTTACATCGGTTTGCTAGAAATGGCTGTAACATGCATGTTGTATTCTTATTTTAGCACTTTCTGCTCCCTTTAGGACTTTTATCACTGCAGATATCCCGCAAGATGTCCAGTATCTGGCCTGGTCTCCAACTGGCCACAAACTAGTAAGCATCACGAAAAATCAAAGCTTTACACTTTTTTTCTGAAATGTAGTCGACAAGCCGAGAAACGCTTGCTTTTTTAGTTTTAGCACCGGAGCTAAAAGACTATTGTAGCTAACATGTAATGGAAGTTAACAGGTAACATTAGCATGGTGCTAACAGACCACAAGGCAGGTGGCATCTTCGGACGAGCTAACCTGCTAACAAAGCTTACTTTTACAACACTGAATGCTAATCAGAACTTCTCTCTTCTACTCATTGGACAATTAGCCGGCATGCTAGTTTCTCAGAGAAACATATGTTCACTGTTTCAGGACTTAGTTAACATCAGCTAGTGCACCTAGCCTAGTTAGCGCTAAAGCTGCTCTATATTTGCATCACAATCTAGTTCTTAACAGCGTCCACACTCAGGCACTCGCTAACGTGAAGGAGCCTTCATAATCCCGTCCTTAACAGCGTCCACACTCAGGCACTCGCTAACGTGAAGGAACCTTCACAATCCCGTCCTTAACAGCGTCCACACTCAGGCACTCGCTAACGTGAAGGAACCTTCACAATCCCGTCCTTAACAGCGTCCACACTCAGGCACTCGCTAACGTGAAGGAACCTTCATAATCCTGTCCTTAACAGCATCTAACTGGCCCCTCAAACACTTTAACCATCCATACTGTTTCCTTTAGAGTAATAATTTAGGTATTCGGTTAGCATGATGCTAACTGGTGGAGTGAAGGCTCGCACTGTTTTCCTACATTAGCCTCATAGTTCCAGAGCTAAATGATGCAAACTAAACATGGCTTGGCTAGTCAACTACACTTGGCGTGAAAAGCTGATTTAATACGGATTCGATCTCATACTGTGTGTTGGTAGTAACATAAACGTGGCCTGTGTTTGCAGATTAGCCTGTTAGACTATTGGTAGGTGTTTGTAGCTGAAATGATGAACTCAGAAACATGAAAGGTACCACCGGTCAAGAAGACCTTGCCTCGTGTGACCGATGTAACTCAGAGCTTTATAGACGTAAAGTGTAGTGTGAGTAAAGATCAGATTGATATCTTTATCCTGGTTCCACCCAAGAGAGTTATCTCACTTTGTGCTGACGGTGCTTTATCTTCAGGCCTGTAATCATTCCCATCTAGATTTATGTTTATTGTTTGCACTTGCAAGTCCAGCGTAACTATTACTTCTAGCTACACAGCAACATGTACTTATAAGACACTGACACTCACTGAATCATGCGCTACCTGTTATTAATGCTAGATCTTACATTTCCTAGTATTTTTTTCAACTCATGTCCTCTTATAACAACAAAGTCATTCAGAGTGAGTTTGGTGTGAAATGGTTCATTATTGAGACAGTGGTGGTGATGGGAACCAGGCGTCGCCATGGCTACAACACAGATATAGACACTTTATTTACCATCCAGAACCACCAGAGAACCTACACGAGTCTCCTGAGCTCCATATGGAATGTTGGTGATGGAACATCTGTCATCCATAGTTATCAGACATAAGTCATAACCGTTTCGTGTAGGAACTTTCTGTGAGGGAGCTTTTAGAGGTGGACGTCTGGTTCCTATCACCACCACAGTGAACTATTCTGACTGTAAGTTTATCTAGAGCGGAGCGATTCACACCAAACCACTCCGAACGACTCCGTTTACATCATAACTATTTGATTCTATAGAAATTTAGAATAATTGGAGGAATTCTCCTTCAAGACTGATATGCAAATGAGCACACTTCTGATTGGTTGCCCTGTATAGCGCCTGGTTTAAAAAGCACTGGGGCTGAAACACTGACTTCACCATTAGTGGGTGGAGCTAAGCTGCTGTAGGCGGAGCAGGTGGATATATGTAGATCTGTTTTTGCAGCTTAATTTTCATAAATGGACCGCGTGGACTGGAGAGTGACCTGTACTTTTATTGGAAACTTTTACAATGTTTACCGACAATATCAGACTCTTATTATTTAATAATGGTCAGGAACATTAACTTCTCTATGATACGGGGTGTTGGAAAAGGTCTTGACCCAAAATAAGAGGCAGTTTGTACTCATATCTTGCAGATGGTGTTATAACCCTACTCTCCTCTCTCTAAACCAGGCCTATGTGTGGATGTATAACGTGTATGTGAAGGACAGCCCCACCACACCATCACAGCAAGTCACCTTCAACGGAGCTCACAATAGGATCCTGAATGGCATCCCTGATTGGGTGTATGAAGGTAAGCTGACTGTGTAAGTCTATAGCTGGGAAACTGCAATGGTAGTGGCATCGCAGTGAGGCTGGTGCTGGAACTGGTGTATCATAATGCAGCCAGTGGTTAAGCTGGAATTCCCTGAAGCTCATTAATGAAGTCCACCCAGTTTTGGGCCGATTCTGGCTTTCCTGTGTGAGTATTGGTTGACTACCAGGTAGACGTTAGGCATGCAGACCAGAATAGGGTCAGACCCTGGACAGCTTAATGTCTACATTTGTGGGACAATTATGGCATGAATGCTGTGAACCAACAATGTTCAAACAAATCTAAAAGCTGTTGGCTTCTTACAACTTTCTGGTCCACCTTAAACACTGAGCCAGTTACATTCTGACGCCAGAAGGTACCTATTGTACCATTTAAGGTGGAACTGAAAGTTCCCATTTCAGCCTCAAGTTGCTTTGGCACTTTCCTTTAAATCCTGCATTTACTGCACTTACAGCACTTCAGTTCTGCCCGTCAGGCTTAAGTTTAGTCTTTAATGAAAGGCTCGTTATTTGAGGCCGTGTTAAGCCTGACAGGTTTGTAGAAAGGTTTACAGTCTTACAGCTAATAACGAGACCAAAGAGCCATACGGGAGACATGACTTGACTGGCGAACAGCTCTCAACACAATTAAAGCCACTCATTCGCATAATAACGTTTGGTCGTACCTGAATGTCGCCAATAGAGGGTCATTTCTGGAAATATGATTATGTGTTATGGTAATAAACCTTTATATGATGTACATTTGTGTTGCTTTTGTGCGCAGAGGAGATGTTTTCCACAAACCATGCTCTGTGGTGGTCACCAACGGGCAGGTACTTGGCCT
>NC_051235.1:3315000-3325000 GCF_015220715.1 Pygocentrus nattereri | reverse complement strand
ATCTCTTTCTATAGAGGCTTTAGAGATGTGCTGCCATCCAGATGGCGTCTCTTTCAGGGAAGGCCTGCATATTTCAGCAGGACGATGCTAAACCACATACTGCATCATCACAACGGCATGGCTTCGCTGAGGAAGTGTCCGGGTGCCAAAATGGCCGGCCTGCAGTCCAGGCCTTTCACCAATAGTGAACATTTGGTGCATCATGAAACGAACACTCTGCAAAGACGATCCAGGACTGAGCAGCTAGAATCCCACATCAGACAAGAACGGGACGACATTCCCCTCCCAGAACTCCAGCAACTGGTGTCCTCACCGCCCAGACGTTTACAGACTGCTGTTAAAATGAGGAGATGCTACACAACGGTGGACACGGCCCTGTCCCAACTTTTTTGAGATGCATTGCTGCCATAAGGTTTTAAACGACCTAATGTTTTTTAATGAAATGGTAAAATGTCCCACTTCCAACATCTGATATGTGCTCTAAGTGACTGTGCAGTAAAATGTGCAGAGGTGTGATTTCAGTAGAGGACGTTTTCACTTATTTACACTCAGAAAATACGTGATTTGACCAACAGCGGCCAAACTTTTTCATAGGCTGGCCCTTCATTGATGCGCACTTTTTATATTGCTACAGATATTATGTGAGTAACGAGCACAACGGCAGTCCAGGACAGAGGAATGTTTACAGGTGAGTTACAACAGGTTTTCATTTACTCCCTTATCTGTACATCGATCCACAGCTTGTTTCAGTTCCAGTCGTTATAGGGAAGTCTGTCCACTCCGTGGGCATCTTGGCAGCACTGCCGGGCAGCTACTCCCGCTCATACGAGTCCAGGCACTCTTTGGCTACGTTCATTTTCTGCTCAAATCCGATCTCTCTGACTCGATGGTTCACCCTCGTTTAGGTCAGTGACTCAAATCGGTCATTAATGTGACGAACCGACCTGAAGTGACCCTCATGAGCTCCTCCTGCTCAGTAACGTCACGTGACTGAATCACTGCATCATCAGCACAAACTAACGAGCAGAACGAGCTTCGCTGAGAAGATCATTAACTCTGATCAGCTCTCAGCTTCATTATTAGAGCCAGACGGAGGAGAAAAAGGTGCTTCACTAGTGTGTCTACTACGTTATCTAGTGTAAACTGGTCAACGACTCAATCTGAATGGATTTCCAGTGAAAACTGAGATCGTGAAAGGAAAGCCAAAGGGTCGCTCACGTGTGGAGCGAATCTTTTTAATGAGCTGAGTTTAAGGCACAGTTGAGTTCATGTATGTGTGAAACTTAAACTTAAGCTTAAACTTAAACATGTTTACATGTTTAACAGCAGCTGCCACGCCACGTTTGTTTATTTGCGTCTCCCAGTAATGGGAGAGTGCGAGTGTTGGCGAGTGTTGGCGAGAGTTGGCGAGTGTTTGCGAGAGTCGGCAAGAGTTTGCGAGTGTTTGCGAGAGTTTGTGAGTGTTTGTGAGTGTTTGTGAGTGTTTGCGAGAGTTTGTGAGTGTTTGTGAGTGTTTGCGAGAGTTTGTGAGTGTTTGCGAGTGTTTGCGAGAGTTTGTGAGTGTTTGCGAGAGTTGGCGAGAGTTGGCAAGTGTTTGCAAGGGTTTGCGAGAGTTTGCGAGAGTTCGGTGAGCTCCGTTTGGTTCAGCAGCAGCTTAAAAGCTGAGCAGTGTGTGATCCCTAATCATTTAGTGTGGATCCCCAATATTTCAGTCGCCCAAAAAAGGTCTGCAAAGCCAGTGGGATCGTCTGAGACGCCCAGTCTGTTATAATCTGTTAAGACGTTACAAGTCGTGTAGTGAACCCAAGGTGGATTAGTAGTTGAGTAAATACGTTGCTAAATTAGCCACGCCCACTAGTGCAAAGGGCCAGCAGACTGTCCCTAATTAGCACCTCTTTTAGTAAACCTGGCCCTCACTTGTGGCCAGTTTCACCCGCCAGCTTGGCCTCCTCCAACACAGGACGGAGGTTCATTACTAACACAGTCGGTGTTTAGACGGTTGATATATGATTACAATATAAATGAATTCCGAATGATTTATTTAGTGAATAAAATGACCCCACCACTGGTCTTTCACCATAGTGTCCTCATTAACCCACGGATGAACTTATGAATACATGTACACTTGAAAATATGATTTACACCGGTCACTTACTGTATAGCTGCACTCTGTAGTTCTACAGTTACAGACTGTAGTCCATCTGTTTCTCTGATACTCTGTTACCCTGTTCTTCAGTGGTCAGGACCCCCATGGACCCTCACAGAGCAGGTACTGTTTGGGTGGTGGGTCATTCTCAGCAGTAACACTGACGTGGTGGTGGTGTGTTAGTGTGTGTTGCACTGGTCTGAGTGGATCAGACACAGCAGTGCTGCTGGAGTCCATCTACAAGGTGGACCAACAAGGCAGGAGTGTCTAATAGAGTGGACAGTGAGTGGACACAGCGTTTAAAAACTCCAGCAGCACTGCTGTGTCTGATCCACTTGCACCAGTGCAACACACACTAACACACCACCACCAGTTCTTGCTCTGTGAGGGTCAGTGGGGGTCCTGACCACTGAAGAACAGGGTAACAGAGTATCAGAGAAACAGATGGACTACAGTCTGTAACTGTAGAACTACACAGTGAAGCTATGTGGTCAGTGGAGCTGATGAGTGGACAGTGAGTGTTTATGCTTGTGTGTTTTTCCTTCATCATCCCACAGAGTCTCCATCGAAGGCTCCACTCATTCTCAGCCTGTCTGTCTCACCTGTACTGTGAACGAGGACAGGTGTCAATATAACTCCGCCTACTTCAGCACTGAAGGCACCTACTACAGGATGGACTGTTCGGGTGAGAGGCGACGCCCACACAGTCGTGTCTCTCACTGACCTGCAGTTACATGAATGTATGACGTCTACAGAAGCGTCCAAATGATCCTTTATATAGAGAACAGTATGTCCACACATAAAAAGATGGTTCTTCAAGGGTTCTTTAGTAATGAAATGGTTCCATACAGAGCCATAAACACCCAAAGAACCCTTTGCATGATTAAATGGTTCCTTGCCATGTGAAATGGTTCTTTAGATTGATGGAGAGGGTGTTTTATACATTTAAAAAAAGAGGGTTCTTCAAAGGTTCTTGAGGAATGGAAATGGTTTTATCTAGAGCTATTGCCACTCCAAGAACTCTTTGCATGATTTCAGGGTTCTTTGCATCGTGAAAGGTTTACTATACAAAGCCCTTTTGAAAAGGGTTGTATGTAGCACCAAAGAAGGTTCTACTATCATTACAGACTTGACATCATAACCATAGAACCTTTTTGGGGGCTATATAGAACCCTTTTCAAAAAGAATCAACATAGTAATATACACTCTTAAAAAAGATGGTTCTTCAAGAGTTCTTTAGTAAAGAAAATGGTTCTATATAGAACCACAACCTCTCATAGAAGCCTTTGCATGATTAAAGTGAAATGGTTCTTCAGACTGCTGGAGATGGTGTTTTATATAGTAATATTTATATATATATATATATATATATATATATATATATATATATATATATATATATATATATATATATATTTATACAGCCTTTTTGAAAAGGGTTCTATATAGCACCAAAATGGTTCTACTATCATTACAGACTTGACAACATAACCATAGAAGAACCTTTTTGGGGGCTATATAGAACCCTTTTCAAAAAGACTCTACACAGTACCGTACACTACTAAAAAAGATGGTGCTTCAATGGTTCTTTAGTAAAGAAAATGGTTCTATATAGAACCACAATCTCTCAAAGAAGCCTTTGCATGATTAAAGGGTTCTTTGTGTCGTGAAAGGGTTCTTTAGGTTGACGGAGACTGCATTTTATGTGGTTCCATACAGCACCCTTTTTTCGAAAAGGTATGGAGGTTCCATACAGCACCCAGAAACTGTTCTGCGCTGGTTACAATGACCAGTTTGTAACAACAGAGGAACCCTCTTTGTTGCTATTTAGAACCCTTCTCAAAAGGATGCTATTTAGAATTATCTACAGCACATTTTTCTTTGATCTGACGAACCATTTCATGATGCCGAGTTTAATCACACAAAGGGTTCTTTGCCTGTGAATGGTTCTAGATTGAAATATTTTCTTTACCAAAGAACCCTTGCAAAACCATCTTTGTTTAAGTGTGTATAAACATACTCTCCATCAATCTGAAGAACCATTTCAAGATGAAAAGACCCCTTTAATCATGCAAAGGGTTCTGAGTGTTCATGGTTCTATATAGAACCATTTTCTTTACTAGAGAACCCTTGAAGAACCATTTTTATAAGTATGCATAAAACACTCTCAATCAGTCTGAAGAACAATTTCCTTATGCATAGAACCCCTTAACCATTTAAAGGGTTCTTTGAGTGTGAATGGTTCTAGACAGAAACATTTTCTTTACTAGAGAACCCTTGAAGAACCCTCTTTTTTAAGTATGTATAAAGACACTCTCCATCAATCTGAAGAACAATTTCATTATGCATAGAACGCCTTAATCACGCAAAGGGTTCTGAGTGTTCATGGTTCTATATAAAACCATGTACTAGAGAACCCTTGAAGAACCCTCTTCATTAGGAAGTGTACAGTAACAGCTTAACGTGGTTTGAGGTGATTTAGGCGTGCAGTTAGCAATGCGATTGGAGGCTATAAGCTTCCATGGCCTGTTAGCTACATTAGCCTCATTAGCCCAAATATGAGGTTCTATCAGTTTAAAACGAGCTTCCACCACAGAGTTTCTGCCAAACTGCAAAGTTCCATGTTCCATAAAACATAAAGATCGTAACACAAAAAACACGTTCAAAGATGATCAAACGGCATGCACATCATTTCCTGTTTGTTTGTTTGTTTGTTTGTTTGTTTGTTTGTTTAGGTCCAGGGCTTCCTTTGTACACGCTGAGAGACAGTCGAGGTGCTGGTTCAGGTACTAGCTAAACATCCAGCAAACACACTGCACACAGATGCACTGCATACACTGCAGGGCTGCGGTGATGACCCGCGCGCCTGCGCTGGGGTCAGTTTGCTCGTTTTGGTCTAGAGGTGGGCGATATGGCAAAGTTTCGCGATGCTTCAAGAAATTTTCACGAGACACGATAAGTCGAGAAGTTTTTTCCGAATCTGATCAGCAAACGACTATAAATACAAACCGTATATAGACAACTATTAAAAAGTTTGCAATCAGTGTTTTCTTTCATATAAAAACTTTTTTTCTGCACAAAACGCTTCTGTTCTCCAAATATGGAAGCTGGGAAAAATGATGTTCTCAGAATGATGAAGAGAACTCTGATAAAGCTGTAGAACATCAAGAATGGCATCAAGCCAGAATTAGGATCTATCCATCCATCCATTTTCTAAGCCACTTCTCCGTCAGGGTCGCGGGGGGAGCTGGAGCCTATCCCAGCAGTCTTCGGGCGGAAGGCAGGATACACCCTGGACAGGTCGCCAGTCCATCGCAGGGCAGACAGACAGACACAGACAGTCACTCACACATTCACACCTAGGGGCAATTTAGCATGTCCAATTGGCCTGACTGCATGTCTTTGGACTGTGGGAGGAAACCGGAGAACCCAGAGGAAACCCACGCAGACACGGGGAGAACATGCAAACTCCACACAGAGAAGACCCCAGTCACCCGGCCGGGGAATCGAACCCAGGCCCTCCTTGCTGTGAGGCGACAGCGCTACCCACCACGCCACCGTGCCGCCAATTAGGATCTAGAACACCTTTTATTTTAACTGTGATTTCATTTCGGTGGTTGGTTAGTGTCGTGGGTAACACTCCCTTCTACGCTGTAGACTGGGGTTCAATCCCCACCTGGGTAGCCACTCTACACTATACCACTAGTCCTTGGGCAAGACTCCTAACACCGCCTTCACCTTCCTGTCTAGAATGATCTAATTGTAAGTCGCTCTGGATAAGAGTGTGAGCCAAATGCCTAAAACGTAAATCAAGAAATTACTCAGAGATGGGTGATATGGCAAAATTACAATATGACGGTACTTCAAGAAATTTTCACGATATATCGTGAAATCTATTTTTTTTGGACATCTTATGCAGTTGGAACCGAGAAAAAAGAAACAGCAGTGCAGTGGTTTGAAAAACAGTGTCAAAAATTGCAAATAGGATGATTTTTATTCAATATTTGGTGCTAAATCCAGTTAAACGGGACTCATTTTGCTCTCTTTATACTGTAACATGCGATTGGTCAGTGCACCATACAAGTACTGATGACATGTACACGATATATTCAGAAAAGCGTATTGTATTGTGACACACACTCACCGGTCACTTTATTAGGTACCTTGCTAGTAAAAGGCTGGACCCCCTTTTGCCTTCAGAACTGCTTTAATTCTTCGTGTCAGACTTTCAACAAGGTGCTGGAAACGTTCCTCAGAGATTCTGGTTGGTGATTTGAGTTCCTGTTGTCTTTCTATCATCTGGAACCAGTCTGCCCGTTCTCCTCTGACCTCTCAAATCAACAAGGCAACAAGGCAACAAGGCACATCAAAATCCCAGCAGATCAGCAGTTTCTGAAATACTCAGACCAGCCCGTCTGGCACCAACAGCCACGCCACGTTCAAAGTTCAAAGCCACGCCCTTAAATCCCCTTTCTTCCCCGTTCTGATGCTCGGTCTGCACTTCAGCAAGTCGTCTTGACCACCTCTACACGCCTAAATGCAGTGAGCTGCAGCCGTGTGATTGGCTGATTAGATATTTGTGTTAAAAAGCAGCAACTGAACGGTGTACCTAATAAAGTGGCTGGTGAGTGTAGTTTATCTGAATAATTCTATATATTGTCATATCGCCCAGCCCTGAATTATAAGATGAATCACTGGAATTAATGCAGTCACATCTGCAGTTTGTTGTCGCCTTAGGAAATAGGCGTGACGGGAAGCTTAGCGACTGGAATAAATGCTCCATGTCTGAGTGGTTGGCAAGCTAGCTAACATGCTAACCGTAAACAGTAGCAACACAAAAGTGAACGTAAATATATCAGAGAACTATTCACTTCAGCGTAATGCTGCACACAGGAAGAATGGAGAAAACCGGCTGGTGGCTAAAGCAACTCGAGAGCAGCCGAGGAGCTAACACAGCAGTTAGCAATCAGGCTAACTCGCCTACCATAAACAGCAAAACCACAAACGTGAATATAATTATAACAGATGACTATAAACCAGTCACAGCTGAGTGCTGCACACTAAAAGCTGTGAGTGAGCTGACGTGGTTAGCTGGAGTTAGCCATGGAGCTAACACCGCAGTTAGTAATCTAGCTAGCTGGCCTAGCACACGCAGCTAAACAACAAAAGGAAAGATGGTAATTCAGTCTCTTCACTGACTGCATGTATTACAGCCTCTCTTTTACCAGTTTATTTACATGGTGAAACTGCTTCAGCTGTGGCTGAATTAGCATTTTGGAGGTTCAAGCGCTGCAGCCAAAGCAGAAGCAATATGCTGGAAGGCCCAATCTTGCATCATCGTTCACCAAAAGTTCAATCCGATGTGAAATTTCTTTGCAAATTCTGCTTGCAGGTGCATTTCGCCTGGGCCTGTCCTCACTGAGTGACTGTAAATAGAACAGCTAAGCCTGAATATGTTAGAAAAAGCAAATCCAAAAGTCTTGAAACTGACTGACTGGCATTTGTCGTTTTCAGAGATCAGAGTTCTGGAGGACAATAAAAACCTCGACTCCGTTCTCCAGGACATCGCCATGCCCACCGTCACCCACGGCACTATGCGGATCGGCGAGTTTGGTGAGGCCACGTGCAGCTAAGGTGCTTTCGGCTGTGTCTGGTTGTGCATGAAACCATTTCGTGCCTGTGTTGATGCTATAAACTGCATGTTTTCTCAGAGCTGTGGTACCAGATGACCCTGCCACCCAACTTTGACCAGTCGAAAAAATACCCTCTGCTTATTGACGTGTAAGGATTTTTTTACGTTCTTCATCAAATCCATAAAACTAGAATAACTAGTTTTAATTCTAGAAGCACTACTTTCGATTCTGAGTGGCAACACGTCTGATTTGTGGCGAGAACCAGCGGGAAGGTATCTGATGTGCGATCAAATAGATTTAAATACGCTTTGTAACTATTAACCATTATACAACAGTTAGTTACGGCCATGTGAGCTGATTGGTTGCGAGGCGTTCTAACTGTGCTGTTATTTCACCATAACATCACGTTTTTTTCACAAACACTATCACTCCGCTGAGACGCTGTTGCTAAGCAACGACTTTGACAACTGTAGGAGGTGCTCAAGTCGTGACCCAACACCATTCGCCAAACTAAACGGGCTGTGTGAAGCTTTACAGACCGGCTGGAACAAAACAACATTAATACTGATCTGGACAAACTGACCAAACTGAGCTGAACCTGATATTGGCTCAGTTTTACGGCTCAGTCTGATTCGGTCCGACTCTGAAGATCAGACACGTCTGGCGAATGGTGTTGGGTTCATTTCTGGCTGATTCCAGGTTGTTCAGCTGTTCTTCTGTCACAGCTGCTGACTGAAAAGCTGCTCAGTGGTGACGACAGTTTGGGAATTTAGTGTAAGGAGCTGGAGAACGAACTGCCGGCTGAGCGGCGAGTGGGCGGAGCTCGTTACTCTGACGTAGCAACGAGCTGCTCGTTAAGGAGCTCTAATTAGGAGGAAGGAACTGACCATTAAAACATATTAAATGCCGCGTTCACGGCCAGTTTATTCATTTCTTACTGTATTTATTTAACTGCTGTATTAAAGCAGTAGAGCACTCGAGGAGGGAGTTATCACCAATAACATCACGGCTGGGATGATCTACGGTGACCTCTTGTGTTCTGTTGCTTAAGTTAAATATGGTGTAATATCATGTCATTTGCTTGGCATCAGTGAAAGCATGGCAACCAAAGGTCAGCTTGAATTCAGAAATGACTACAAGGGATGAGTGACCGCTGCTGGTGTGAAAACAGGGTAATAACGTCAACCGTAATATCGAGTGAATGCATATATCGCCCACGACTACTTGAGACTCAGTAACTTGACATGGTTTGAGGCATGTTTGAGATGATGTAGTCAGTGTTTGTTGATGGGGTTTACATATAAGCTTTGAGTAGAAACCAAAGTGAGCCATTTGGCTCAATAACCCAGGAATCCGGCTTGGTTGTTCACCCGCCTCCTGGTCAGATCTGGTCAAATATGTTGTACTGTCTCCAGCTATGCCGGACCATGCAGTCAGAAGTCAGACTTCCGCTTCCGGATTAACTGGTCCACGTACCTGGCCAGCACAGAGAATGTCATCGTGGCCAGCTTCGACGGCAGAGGGAGCGGTTACCAAGGAGACAAGATAATGCACTCCATTTACAAGCGTCTGGGCACTTACGAGGTGGAGGACCAGATCACTGCTGCCAGGTAAACACACCCACGACACCTGCCGGGAATGAGGGTCTCGAAACAGCTGAGTAACGTTTTACGTCCAACCTCCAGAACAGATGTATCACACTTTAAAAGGACCTCCCGCGTGGGACCACCATGGTGCTGCTGATCTCATGGCTTTCCAGAACCCACCTGACTGACTTAACATGTTTTATGAATCCCACTGTTTACGTATGAAAGGTCCTGATAGGTCATTTCAGCTGTAAACTGTAGAGCGCAGTCCTGACGTCATGCAGCAGCACAATCACGACGGTCATTTCAGAGATAAGTGGGTCAAAGGTCCTGTGCTATGTTTAGTAAAGCCTGGCGCCCTGAACCCTGTGGTCATCCTCAAAGGCCACACTCAGACCTGTAGGGCATGAGCATGCAGCACATTGTGAGGTGTGCAGGCTCTGTATGCATCGGTCACATTTTTCTTTTTGCTTAACGAGCTCCACAGTAGCCATGCGTTGTTCTGTAGTCCTCGTTATGCCCATATTAGGAACTCCAGGTCTGAGCTCCATTTCTCTATGGCCAGAGTGAATAGGCCCGCTGTGTTAATAAAAATGTTCAGAACCCCACACGTTCTGTCCTGTGAACATTTTTCT